>NC_054565.1:4105040-4123688 GCF_017654505.1 Polyodon spathula | reverse complement strand
CTCCTTTGCCTAGTGCCTCATAGAACACCCAGCTTGTAATTGTATAACAATTGCACACCCTGGAGTATATATGTAGTATATATTTTTACTTTGTTTAGCTTGGGTAGCATGCTCTAGTTATGTAAGCAGAGACTACCTGTCTTACAAGGTAAGATGAGAGTTTGATTTTACAACTGGTGTGAACTAATGGTAGTTTTCATTTCAGAGAGAAAAAATCCTGTTAGCTCATAGTGTTATGAGAAGACTGTACAGATTTTATTAGCTGGCTATTTTATGTCTTCATTGCTGCAATAGGCATTTACATTTATTTGCATTTCTCCCTTGTATGAAACCATATTCTGTACCACCCACAAACAGATGGCCTGATTAAAAGATGTATTCAAACTTTGAAACAAGTATAGCAGAAATGCGTTGAGAGAAAAACTCAAACAATAAGATGAGCTGTTAGCATATTTGTTGTTTGCCTCCTGGAAGGTTCCACAAGCATCCACAGATTAGAAACAGTGCTTCTAATTCTATACCAAGTGACAAGGGGCTTGTACAGTTTTAAAGTGGGATAGGTCATCTGTGAAATAGAACAGCCAAAGAAAAAATGGTAGTTGTTGCATGCAAACCTGGGAAAAAGGAATCCTAATGCAGCTTTGCTTGTCAGGCCTGGAGAACCAAGAACCATTTAGGGTGATGGTGAGAATGCAGGACTCCATTAAGGGAAACATTGCAAGGGAAACATAGTTTGCATGGGCTTAAAAAAGACATATCTATATTCATATCCCATAACATGGATTGATGACATCTTAAATCAATAGGGTCAGGCAATATACATCACAACTTAAGATTTATTCAAAGGTTATTGGTAAATACCTTGTAGCTCTAATTTTAAAGACAATACCACTTTGTCTGCTACATTTGGTTTATATCAGTTTGTTGTAATGTTGTTTGTCTTTCATGGGGATCCTGACATTTTCCAGAGGAATAATGGATAGACCTGGTTATTTTCAGCAGAAACTGGGAAAGTACTTTTTGGGCATGTGTTGCCGAATTTATGGGAAACAGGGTTGAACACTAATTCCTCAAAGTGTAAAATTGGTCTGCTAGAGGCTCACTATTTATTTATTTATTTTTTTATGAAATCTCCCCCATAGGTTTGAAAACTACAATTGGTTCATACAGCATAGACAATCAACTTTGTGATAATTGTCATATTAAAATCCATAAGGGCTTTCTCTAGCTAGACAGACATCTGAAATATATTCTTCAGGGCTGGCAGGCTGGCAGTCGAAAGAGTTTGTTGTGCAGCAAGCAGTTAGCCTAGTGGAGAGCAGACCGGCTGTACCATCACATCAATCCATAGGGACTCCCAGTGCACTAACACTGCAGACATGTTTAGTGGAGACTGAAACGAATCCAGCTCAAATAATGGGAAGCAAAGAAAAAAGAGATTTTAGTCAGACAGGAGAATACACTGGAGAAAAACTATGTCAAAATAAAAACAAATGTAGAAAAATACTTGGACATGCTGTTAAAATCAATTAAATTAAACATTTCAGCATGACAGACAGTGTGGTTAGTGTGAGGTTATCATAACGCTAAAGGCATTATGAGGTTCAGCTCGAAGTGGGCTAACTCCCCAAATCCTTTTAGTATTGAGTCAATGTGTGGGTAGGTGACCCCCAGACCGTCTTTTGTTATTTAGACTAATTTGTACCATACATCTTGTATGTACACCCTGTGACCAAAGGCGTGTATCTGTTTTTTGGTAAATACCAAATGTTAAGGAGCAAATATAGTCATATAACAACTTTTAAGCCTGCACACTCAATTTAGCATTACTAATAAAACTAAAGTCTTTGGTCAATATTACAGAACAAGTTATCAAATCGCTTGTTAGAATGTATTCACTACTTATCTGGTGGACTGTTCATCACCAATGCTTTTTTGTCTCCAGCACAGCATCATGGCTAATGAGTAAACCATTGCATGCTCAGCCTTGAAACTGAGCCGGCACCACTTAGCACCGTGTCTGGAAACAGTATGTGTGATAAGAGAAAGGGTCTCTATTAGACACTGTAATATTGTAAGATAAAACCCTTACCCTTTGGTTCTTGATTAAATTGGATGGGTTATGATGCATTGACATCATATACAATTTCTATATGGTCAAATAGTTACAGTAAAACAAAACAGGAGCCTGGAAATCCCAGCTCCCAATCCCAGCGTACTGTTCTCCAGAACCTTTCATCTCACATGAGCAATCTTGCAGGATAATCATTGAATACCTTCTATAATAAATGCAGCAACCAGCATCAAAGCAGCCCTCAGAACACTAGACAGCCAAGACAAGGGGTACTTGATCAATGCATGACTGATTTACACTACTGCTTTTGCCCTGGTTTCTGCAAAAAAATTACTTTTGAAAATCAAATTTAGCTCCGTAAATCCCAAGTGGACTTAAGTGTTAATAATGAGCTCATTTTTGTGTATTAATGGTTTTTAAAAAAAAGTTTTTGTTTCAAACACCTTTGTTAGTTTAAAACTGATGAATACAATCCATTTTGATTTTTTTTTTCTGTTTAAATCTAAAAATACGTTTGAGCACCCTAAAATGAGTTATGTCCCTTCTTGGCAATTGGTACTTTGATATTCATTCTGAGTCTGTAAATGCATCCAGATCATTTGACCGGTCCCTAAATACTCTTTCCCTTCTGATTTCTCTGCCATATCGACAGAGTGTACTAAAGCAGGATTTGCGGTGAAAATTACTACTTGCGGTTGCTGTCTGGCTGTCACATGTTTCATTCAAAATCAGTGATGTCATAGCCCTGCAAAAGTCAAGGTGCCTGCTACTGCGATTCAGCCCAAATCTCTTTTATGAAACGGGCCCCAGACTAGTTTCATAACTACAAACATAATCATGAAAGCAAGTACACAGACTCATCCTACATTTGAACCTGTGCTTTCTAATTTTTGATAAAAACATGTTCTTGACATTTTAAGCAACCCAGCAAATGAAACCATGACAAACTGAGACAAACTGTATGTTTTCCAGTGTGAAGAGGTCAGCTACACATTGGCATTCTGAGTGCAACACAACACTGTCAGATTAATTATACAGTGTAGCTGATATTTATAGGGCTGCTGTTCATAAGACCTTGACATTAATGCATTGCAGTCCCACACATTCAACAAAGCAATCATGAGTGTGGTGTATTGGGTCTAACACTACTCTTTATATCTGGAACATTGAGCTTAATTAATCTGTTTGGTTACTAGCATGTCGGATGGACAGCTACAGCACGTGTGCTTACTTGTCAACAATGTGCACAGCAGAGGGTTTGTTCTGATACTGCATAAAATATTAGGAGTCCTGGTGCTTATAGCAAATAAACCCACAACCAAGAATATTCAGAGACAGAATTTCAATCTTCCAATGTTATTAGAAAGTGATTCAGGCTACACAGGTATTACATTTAAGCCTTTCTATCTAAACTTGAGGACGGCTTGAAATGAGAGACAGCACATCATTTACTGATTTCTCCTACTGATACTGTAGATTTCAGCATGTGACAGTGTATCATTTTACAACAGAAAGGTCTTTTGCAAGATACAATGGCACACTGAATAACAAGTAGAAACATGTTTCCTTAGGAAGCATTGCAATTTTTCTAGAAACAGTGACACTGTTGCCACTTCCGTTTCTAGTCCCACACACTTATAGTGGCTGAAAATAGTTATTTGAACTTAAAGGAAATTTCAAATTACATTAAAGCACAGTCTTGTCACATTCAGAGTACAATGTACAATGCTTCATAGCATTGCTTTATCTAAACAACTGCTGTTTAACATTACTGACCCCGGTAATCTTAAAAAAAATATCCTTTAGAAACAAGACCCTTTAAAATAACAAGTAAACGACACTGCCGCTGCTTCGGTGTTTCTTTTATCCCAATTTTACCAGTGCATTTATGCCAAAGCTGTACGCTATATTGATGAGAAAGCTATTTTAAGCATTTGGTTATTCTTTTTATTGTTTTTGTTTTTGTTACAGCCTGTATGTTATCTATTTTTTGGAGCAGTGGGCTGTGCTTTCCTGTGAACTTGCTCTGCCTCTCCCTGTGATTGCACAGTAAGCTATAACAGGCCCTTGTCTACACAATGTGCATCATCTCATTACAGCAGGACAACCGTCATCTGACTGGTCTCCTCTGTGACGAGGTTCAGTAAACATAGCACTGTTGCCACTCCATCTCTTGAAGCACTAATAGGTGTGCATTGTCATTGTCATCATCAACTTCACATTCTTTGACTGTTTCATAGATGGATACATAGAAAATGATCACAGGCATATGTATTTGTGTGTTTTCACTTTCCTGTTACAGATCATCACAGTAAAGAGTTCTGTCTGAATCTTCACAGAGCATGGGAGGGGTTGAGAATGATAATCATTAGTTTGTCAATGCAACCTATTAGGGGTGTGCCGATACTCATATTTTCCGAGCAATTCCCCTAATGAAATAGATTACATTATGTTACTTGCTCAATACAAAAACAAAGTGTTTCCTAGGTTGTCCAAGTTAACACAATTATACCAATCAGTAGCTGTTTTTTTTTTTTTTTTTAGTAGCTGCTACCACCCCTGTGCTGACTCGGGAGGGGAGAAGACAAACACACGCTGTCCTCCGAAGTGTCTGCCGTCAGCCGCCCGCTTCTTTACACACTGCAGACTCACCGTGCAGCCAACTCAGGGCTACAGCGTCGGACAACGCAGCCCTGGCCCGCTTGCAGGCAAGCCTGCAGGCGCCTGCAGGTTCCTAAAAAGTTTACCCTAAAATACACATGCACAGCGTATTTTATAACATTTCTGCTCTTTGTAGTGAGATGCTTGTCTGGAGGAAGATTAAATATTGCCAGATTAATTAAAACAGAGCTATTCTTTATCGTTGGAAATGATGAATCGAGGACAAGCTTGAAAGAGAACGATAATTAAGTTATGTCTGGATAAGGTCAGAAAAAATATTTAATTACCTGATAAAATAAGCTCGTCAGTTGATTTCAGATTCCCTTAATTGGATGTTAAACTTTAAGCTGCAGTTACTAACTACACAAGCCCAAGTGATGTCTTACCAGGGGTATCACTCATGTAGCACATGTAACAGGACGGAAGCTGGGTGTGAACTGGTGACCCCACACGCCGCAAGCAAGCGTCTAAACCATAATGCAAAAGAGCTGGGAGTGGACAGTATAACTGTAGTGTATCACACAACACTGCCCCTTACACACATCAAAGGAACACACTTTTATTAAAATGTAGTTAAATGCAGTTCTTTGAGAACACACTGTATTCTTCCATTAGTTGCATCCTGTGAACATCATCTGTAACACCATATTCCTACATTACGGAGATCAATAACATTTCCTTTTCTGTACTTTCGGATGTATGTTATTATTGTAAATTATTTATATTTCTGTGCTAATAAGATCACCATCAACGACAACATTTGAGCTAGCACTCACAAACTCTAACTTCAGTTATTTAAGTATATCCTTATGTCGATATGTTTTGCACAAGTACGTTAATTAGACCCATCTTAAGCTTGTGCTGTAATTTCATGCACCATTTCTAGTAATGATTCAGTAATATGTTTGCCTTATAGAAAGAAATCAATTCAGTTAGGTTACAGTTGTAGCAGAGTTAATAGAAAACTTTTTTTTTGTTGTTGTTTTGTTTTTATTCTGAGCTATGCAGTCTCAGGCTCAAGGGATTTAATGATTGCACTACAGTTATTGGAAGGAAAGCTCCAGCACTCTGCGTTGTTTAACAATGTTCTCACTGCTTGGGGAACATTACCCGACACCAGAGATTACTGTTAGGCATTGGTGCATAATTGTGGAATTTCTGACGTGGATAGTTTGAGCTGTTTGTATATGTACATGTTTGATGTGCATTTTATATTTGTTTTTAAATCCACAGTGCAGGCACAGCCCAGTTATGATGCTATTATACAAAACAGTTGTTAACAGTAACAATCAGTTAATCAGAATACAATATTGCAGAACCGTGTCTCCACATCCAGCCATTGCAGAACCATAATCTATTGTCCCCCACATCCAGTGTTGTGCTGTTCGCTTAAAATAACTGTAGCTAACAAAATATTCCTATAAATGTCCCTGCCATTAAAATCCACTCATTACATAGGTCTCAAATGTGCAATTTTGAAAGGCAACACATGGTATAGCAATCATATTAAAACAGCATTACACTAGCTTAAATAAATCTATGTTTACAAGCCATTAGCCATTAGATTGTCTTGAACTTCCTTAGACATTTCAGCTGGAGAGTGAAATTATCCCTAACCCCTTCAACGGCTTCTGAACTGTGAATAACAAACCAGCTGCTTCCCTTATTGAGAGTCATGCTTTCAGCCAGTAACAGGATTTGACCCAGAAGACACTGCTGAGGTTAAATGACTAAATCCAAGTGCAAACAGAGGATATGGCATAGAAACCTAAAGTGATACCACATGCTTTAAAATGAAAATACATGTGTGTCACAATGCATTTCCTTCAAAACCCCACATTTTTGACCATGTAGCTAATAGATTACTTTAAAAAAACTACTTTAAACACTCTGTTGTTTGTCACTACATGCAAAGGGGATTATCGCTAGTGGAATAAGAACACCTTCACATGTTCTAAATCTTTGTTATGATGAACATGTTTAAAGAGATTATTGTGTCAAGTCAACACAAAAGTGTGTTTTACAGTTGTATTTGAACAGTGAAAATAAAGGCAATTTCATGTACTATGTACTCTGGCCTCAACTTCCTAATAGATTGCAAGCAGTCAACAGAACTGCTGAGTCTGGTACTTATTTATGGCCATTGGGTTTCAGTGTTAAATGAAAGTTGGCTTGCATTAACTAGAATGAATGCTCCTGATTTTCCTGGTGCGTTGTCAGTTTTTAATCAATGGTAACTGCTCAGTGTTGGTTCCAGATAGATTGTCTTGTCATTGTTGGCTATGCTGCAATCTGCTGATTTTCCTTTTGTTTCTTCAGGGTAACACACTGGGAATATAATCATATAATTTATTAATATTCTCACTGAGAGTAATTAATTTTTTCAGCAATCATACCCAACATAGTGGACATGTACCTGCAAAATAATTAACTGCAGCAAGTTACATTTAGTGGCTGAATATTTAGCAAGAGGGCATTATTGCACCAAAAAAAGACACCCCCATATTTCTCATAGCTTTTACACAGGAATACCAAGCTTGCTACTATGCTTTTCTTACACTCATATTTTGGAGTACCATAATTATTTGAAAAAAAAAAAAAAAAAAAAAAAAAAAAAAAATATATATATATATATATATATATATATATATATATATATATATATATATATATGGACAAAGGCTACATTTGCATCCTGAGCCATTCAGAAAAAAGGCATAATAGCACAGTAGTGACATCAAAGAGTGATAAATATACTTGAACTTTGACCCATGTGACTCCTCGAGACCATCACTTTCAATTCAAACACAAGATGTTTAATTTTCAATCACTCAACAACACCCACAGTACAGAAATGTTCATAAAAGATCAACAAATTCAGAATATGTTAAGAACAAATAATGTAAAGCTAGTACATTCGTATCTCAGAGAAACTGGAGAGGAATGGGAAATTAAAACAAGGTAAAGGCAATCATCCAAATAAAGCTGAAGCACTAACAGATAACGACATAGAACGTCTGTACAGCACTGAAACACTATGTTTAATAAAACTTGACTGTCTCGTAATTTATGACATCACAGAAACCCAAGATAGAATTATTTCCTCTAACTCACTGAAGCCCATATAGGAAATGTTCATCCGCCATCTTCATCAAGCCCTTATGAAGATTACACTGCATCAGTGTAATCGTCATAAGATTACACTGATGCAGTGTAATCTTATGAATGCATTAAATTATTATTATTATTATTATTATTATTATTATTATTATTATTATTATTATTATTATTATTAATGAATTAGTCATCTAGCAGACACTTTTATCCAAAGCAACTTACAGAGACTAGGTGGTGAATTATATGCCTAACTTTCAATGGGACCTCCGTTTTACATCTAATTCGAAGGACAGAGCACAAGGAGGTTAAGTGACTTGCTCTGGGTTACACACAGAGTCATTGGCTGAGCCAGAATCTGAACTGGGAACCTCCTGGAATCAAGCCCTTTTTTTTAACCACTGGACCGCCACGCCTGTAGAATGTAATAAAGAATGTAGTACCTGCTTTGAAAATACGACCCTAGGTATGTATTTGTAATGGTCACAGGGATGTAGATAGCAGTACATAACTTTTACAAAACTTTTAAAACCCTTGCCTCAAAACCCTCAACCATTGACATCTCAAAAGTTGAAATTCCTTTCAGAATGGAATTAGGGGCCCGCGTTTTCAGTTAAGTGAAATCAGAAATGAATGTTACAACATAACTTGCACATACAGCCTAATTAAACTGAGTGCAATCCTTAATATTATTATTTCAATTGCACAATCTTTTTTTTCCGATCTTGAAGTATATAAGCAATAAGACCCTCCAAATTAGGCATTATACAACCGTTTCTTCATCTTGGGCCCCATTACCCAAACGGTCATATAATGCCTGGTAATGCCCTCTGTGTATATATATATATATATATATATATATATATATATATATATATATATATATATATATATATATATATAGTGGTAAAGTGTGGGTTAGAATTATAGAGGGGTGATATATAGGACCGTGGGTAGTGTATAGTCTATACCCATTATGACTACTGGACCAGCAAGTGCAGTCCAACAGACCTACAGACAGGGTAAAAACCACACTTCCCAGCAGAAATTTTGACTTTATTAGCAGGTGAATTTAAAGACCCTGAATCTGCCTGCTGGGGAAGGTTTGGGCTAAGACCATCTGTGGAGGTGAGACCGAGCGAAGGTAGAAACAAAGAGTTATTCAATCTATGTATTTAATATGGAAATTGAGTTCAACTGGCAAGCAACTTAGCTGCCTGGTTATTTAGTTAATAATCTTCTGTTTAGTTAGTACCCAGTGAGGAAGTTAAGATTTTGTTTTGTTTGTTTATTTTGTGAGAGTTTTAAATTTAACCTGCATCCTCAGAACAAGGACGTGCTGTACATAAATAAACATAGAGGTACCACCCTGTTCTGAGTAACACTCTGTTGTCTGAGTATTCTTACTAGAAGGCTGTGGTACTCAGCCTGCTAATCGAGGATAATTCAGACGTATGTATAGTCGATAGTATGCCCGGTACTTTACATGCCCACACACTTTCATTCACGGAGAAGTACTGTAACAGACACATTTAATGTAGAAATTCAGGTCTCCTTCAACCGACTGGGGTCACCTGCCAAGAAAATACATGTTGTGTGAGCAAGGCTCCCCTGGGACCTGCAACAGGAGTTCTGACAGGGACATGCTCTCTGGATGGAGCTGAGAGGAACCTTGGGGCATTTTACATGACTCAATTGCTTGACAATGCTGCTTCCAACTAGCTTGGAAGGGCTTTGGTAGCTGTTCCTTGTTGCTATGGAGCTAGCTTTGCAAATGTCGCTGTTATATTTCTTTATAAATCCCCCTTCTGTTTCTTAAGTTAGAAACAGCATAAAAATTTCCTGCCAAGTGTTATTTACTATAATATCTGTTCAACTTTAAGCTTTTGAGTCTATTTGAAAATAGTTTGTTAGGTTGTAGATAGAAATATTGGGGCATAGTAAAGCTACTCGTATCAATAGAAGCTCCATAGAAGAGAACACAGCATTATTGCTAACTAAAAAATGGCCATGGCATATTCCCTATATTTATGAATTCCATACATTAAAACCATGGGAATACTATCAAATAGAAAGATTTCCTAGGAGGATATTTTCAGGAGTGCAAATGCATCACAGTATAATTTTGACCATGCTTTAGGGCTCAAATGCACAAACCAGTAAAGTTTATTATAATAAATCATAAGTTATACTGGCTAGAGATGATGATCAATTAGAAAAAAAAAAATCTTTTAAAAGGATCACATTTTATCGCTATTAAACCTTACCATTAAATGAACATTCAGCAAATATCTTTATTTGTTAAAAAATGTGAACAATTATTAGGTAATATGATCTTGGTCACATGATGATGGTCTGTCACAGTTTGAGTGATGCAAGTTGATAAACATTATTTTATAATGATCACATACCAAAATCAATAATGATTTACTAATTCATCTCCACTCTCCTGATCAGTCTTATGCGCAACAACTGCACTTGAATGTGTTTTGTTTCATCAGTTCTCTTGCTATAAATTACATGTACAATGCAACAGTGTCTAGGGTCCCTAATTGTTCAGTATGTAAAATCACTGCAAGATGAGTCATGCAATGTCGAGCTTGCTGCATCCAGTCTCGCTCGTTAATTGTACTACTGGGTGCTTCAGTGTTGCCGTTAGCTGAACATGTTTAATTTAATTTCCTGTTTTAATAGGAAAAAAACAAACAAATTTGCTTCAAACAGCTGTAAAGTGCTGGTAAAATGAGTATCTCTTTTTCCAATTATACCTGAAGTAAAAGTTTAAACTGACCTCCCTCCTTAATTATACCCACAGGAAATGAAACCACACAGGGCAATGGGGGTGCAGTTGAGACACTCACCCCGCACTTTAATTTACTACACCTATCTGGAAAACTATATATCCAGGGGTGATGAAACTCTGTATTAACATGATTTAGGGTACGCCATTGACAGGATACTATTCTTTGGAAATATGGGGGTATCTGTACATCTGTCAGTGAAACGTTATCTTGAAGACACAATCCGTATCTTCCACATACTGTAAATAACTCATAATAATATCCTTTACCCCTCTAGGTTTTAAATATGACAATTTTCACCATTCTTACCATGTCTTACTCCACACTCTGTACATACTGTTGATGTACGTCATGGTCACCACTGTTTGACATGCTGACATACATATATTCTGTACTTTTTAATGTTTCCCAACGTCAGAAACAGGGACACAAAAGCAGTTTAATGGTGTGTCACTGAATTACAATGTTAACGCAAGTACAGCTAAAATCATACAGTACAGGCTATCAGCTGAACGGTATCACTGCGGTACCATTTCCATGTTTGAATCATAAAAAACATTTCATTGTTTTTTCCAAGTTTTCAAATAGCCCTGCTTGGGTTTTATTGTGTAAATCCCGAAGGTAGTTCACAAACATTTCTGTAAGGTTCTCTGTCTTCTAGTCATGTGATCTGATACGTCTAGTAATAATAATAACCGGTACAGAGCAGGCTGGCAGCGATGGTGTTTGTTCAAGCCTGATATGCTCCCTGGGGTCAGTACTCAGTGAATAGTGATACAATCTAAACGGCTTGCAATCTATCCCCTCTTGAGTGGATAAACAGGGCTCACAGCTAACACCAAGCAAATGGGATCTACTCCTGTTTCAATGAGACAGAAAAGCTTATTGACCTTTTTTTCCTCTTTTATTTTAAACACTTATCTGCCCTTGCTTGTCAATCACTGCAGCTCTTCCAAACAAACAGATGGAAAGGTTAAACTCTTGTACACAGTTCCTGTCTTTCAATGACAGGCTAGAGGCAGATATAACCAATAAGCACTCTATTGTTTAGAAGCAGTGCTGTTTTTGTTGTGTGACCAGGGGCCCATAATTTCAATGCTTTTCTTTCGTTCCTTAAATATTTCCTATTTTTTTTGAAAGAAGAAAGATTCATGTTACAAAATGAAAAAGAAACACACAGAGTGATTAGGAGAACTTGGATTAAATAACTTAGTTATTTGGTTCTACTAGTTTTGATAAAATCAGCAGCTGTTTGACCTCTATAGGGATTCTTCTTCTTCTTCTTCTTCTTCTTCTTCTTCTTCTTCTTCTTCTTCTTCTTCTTCTTCTTCTTCTTCTTATTATTATTATTATTATTATTATTATTAATAATTAATTTAGCAGATACTTTTATCTAAAGCTGATACTATTTCAAGTAGCACTTTGATGGCTGGAATACACAAAGGCAGGGGGTACCAGTTCAAGTCCCAGCTCAGCCATTGACTCATTGTGTGACCCTGAGCAAGTCACTTAACCTCCTTGTGCTCTATCTTTCAGGTGAGACGTTGTTGTAAGTGACTCTGCAGCTGATGCATAGTTCACACACCCTAGTCTCGTATTGTGTAAAGCGCTTTGTGATGGTGGTCCACTATGAAAGGTGCTATATAAAGAAAGAAAGGATTCATGATTTTCCCATACTATGAATTGACCATGTTTTTTGGGGGGCTTTACAATGGTTACCTATGCTTTCACGATGCTATTATACTTTGATGTGCTTACACTAAGGTAAAACTTTATAATGTCAGTTCCTATTGGTGCACTGTGTGGTGTACCGTTTCAAAAACATTAGAAAACATAGGCAGACTTAAGTTAATTGGAAAACGTTTTGACGCAATGCTGAAAAGTAAATTAATGAGAAATATTAACAGGGATGCAAATTGGGCACTATGGAGCTAAGGTACCTCTTATAGAGCCAGCAGCATTCAATTCTGGTGCCAGTAGACATGGTAATTTATTTATTTATTTAATTCCATAGCAACCATAGTTGAGGAGGATAGTTTCCTATTTGGCCTGGACTACTCACATGACCCACCTACACTCACCCACATGAGAGAAGGTTCTTGTGGTGTAGAAAGTTATAAGGGGGGCTTGATTAGGACGGGATTAGTTTGATAAATATGTGCTAAATTGTTTTGAAAGTTTAGCACCAGAGAGCCCACTGGTGCTAAACTTTCAAAACAATTTAGCACATATTTTCAAAATGATTTGCACCCCTGATTAAGCGTACTTTTTTTTAATTAAAAGAATGGACCTTTTTATGTAGGAGAGTTGAAATGGATTTCAGTTAGATTCAGTTTGATTTGTAGTTTACACTTTTAACCTTGATTAACCAGACTACATAATTCAGGACAGACGGCATTTTAAATCCACTTGTTTTCGGGTCATAAATATATTCTGTGGTTTAATAACTAGTTACAGCAGGATCAGATGTGCAGGTTTTACTGTACAAAAATAACCTCCTTTTTAGAGTGCTGATTATTATACTTAATGACGGTTATTAGCAGAATAGAAGGGGCTATAGTCACTTTAATTAACTTCTCCAGTACAGCCATTTACACTTCTGCCTTGTGGCTAATAATACTGACATTTAAACGAATCATTTGTCTCATTCAAAATATGATCCTGTTATTACCAATCACATACAAACCACAGCAGGGGCTTCAATCCAAATATCTTTGGCATTATTACTAATTTGGAATGTATAAAGATTTCTGTCTACTATTATTTTTGAGTGTATTAACGAGCCTATATCTGAACAAATGAGACATGTGCATTCTTTTTTTTTTTCTAATAGTAACGTACATTTCCCAGCATATATATAGATGTATGGCAACTGTAAGTGTATAATAGACATGCTGTGAAAAATAAGAATGAATATGAACAATAACATTTTGTTTAAGTGAACACACCTCATGCATCCTCATTACTGGAAGCAATTTTAATTTTGAACATATATTATTTGAATGTTTGATCCTTTGGAATGCCCATGCATATAGAAACCTGAGATTAAAAGAAACAGTTCTTAGTATGAAATAAATGCATCTAAAAGCTATGTTACGATGTTGTGACAATGCAAGATAAACACCAGATTTTCTTGGAAGTATTTAATATGAAACAAGTTGTACCAGATGAGTTCTTCAAAGCTGCACCCTGCATTACTGATGGTTAAAAGGGTTTCTTGTTTTGTACTCAGGATCACATTAGTTTTGAAACCACTGACTGACTGCCTTCTTGAGGTGCAATGCTCTACTGTAAGGAGGTCAGTCTGTATTAAAAGTAAAAGGGCAGTTTAATAACTCACTGCACAAGTATCGATGGGCATTAAAGTTTTTCCATAGGTGTTCTATAAGCTTTCGTTCAGCACATGTATTATATTAAATGAAAGGGTAACAGTACTGTATCGTGTATATTTCAGGCTATATCTAATATCAAATCCTCTTTTGTTCATTAAGAAGAATCAGGGGGGACATGATTGAAGTCTTTAAAATCTTAAAAGGAACTGACATGGTCAACCCAACCCAATACTTGAAGTGCAGTAGAGAAACTAGGACCAGAGGACACATATGGAAATGAAGTGACTTAGAACTAGGGTAGGGGACACTTCTTCACACATAGAGTGGTAAGGAATAGGCTGAATAGTCTGAGATCAATCAGCTACTAGGAACCAGGTGAGCTTAGATGGTCAGAATGGCCTCCTCTCTTAAGTACGTTGTATGCTAAACTCTTATGCTAGTTTCCAAAACCTACCCTGCTCACCGTATCTTGAATCACGAACAGAATAATACAGAACATGTTACTGGACAATTGAACTTGACATGGAGAATCATAGTATATATCTGGTTATCAAATATGAAGACAATGCCTCAAAGTCTGATGTCAATATCATGCATACATCTACAAAGTCACATTACCTCAATATGACAGCCATATTAGATTAAAACACAAAATGGTTTAATCTTTCTTGCATAGTATCCATAATTAAACTTTTCCTAGATAAGTTTGATTATGGTTATTGTGTATCAATATGAAACCAATATCTCAAAGGTATAAGGCATTTACAACCGGAAAAACAAACATACAAAAAAAAAAAAAAACAATATAGTACCATAATACAGATTTTGCCCAAAGACTATGAAGGCAGCTTCTGAAACGATTCTAGATCTACTGAAAAAGCAATAGCAGCAGATTTAAAAATAATATAAAATTTCCCCTCACTAGGATGAAACACCATTCTTGTGATTGAGGTCAATTTCCACTTTTAGATAAAATCCAGTCTAATCTAATGTTACTATAGGCAGCACCCTTCTGTTAAAGAGTTAATGTTGTTTTAATGTTTTTTCTTCCAAACACACAGCTGTGGGCATCTCAAAGCATTCTCCTTTGTGCATTGGCAAGATATAGAGTCTCCCAATGGAAGCTATTAGATATCATGTTTATTTGTTAGGATATCTTTTTGTTTGCTTGGTTACTTGACAGTACTTTGAGACAAGTTATGAAATTTGATCAGAGACCTCAATGTCTCCAATGTAAAATTGCTTTTGTTTATAATACCTGAACCAGATATGAAAATATATATAAAGGCTACTAGGCAGAATGTGTAGCTTTGTTATTTTCTAAATTACATTAGTGTATTGTTCAATGTTATGGTATTCACCATCTGTTTTTTTAAAGGTATTTGGGGATTGCCTTTTATGGACCCTGCAACCATCTCTGTATTATCACCTTTGCCTTGGAGATCAGATTTATTTAAAGAAACTGGTACTGTGTCTGCTTTTTGCACAAGTAGGTTGGATTTTAAATTGAATAGCCATGGAGGAAATACAAGATGCCAAAGCTCTTTGATGGTTAATGAGTTGTATGAAATGTAACACGACCTTACACAAAAAAAATATAGAAAACCTTGCTGCTTAATCTTACAGCTTTTAGTTGAAGTGCACAATTTCTGAGATGACTGTGGTGCATTCACAGCAAGCAGAGATGTCTTAAAATTGAATTGCAGTGGAGCATGAAATCAAAACAATCAATATGTTCTGTTCATTTTATAAAATTGCTAACTGCTTTATTTGTGTTGATGCCTGTCTGTGCCAAGTGGTTGTCTAGCTCCACCTCCTTTGACAGTTCAGTTAAATGAGATGGCATTGTCAGAGATCACAACAATAGTTTCTGAATATTTAAGTAGTCATGATTACTGGTTATTACCAGTGCTGAGTACTCTCAGGCTCCCTTTCTCTCTCTCTCTCTCTCTCTCTCTCTCTCTCTCTCTCTCTCTCTCTCTCTCTCTCTCTCTCTCTCTCTCTCTCTCTCTCTCTCCCTTTCCATCTCTGTCTCCCTGTACAGCTGTCTCTTAGGCACCCTGTCCAGTTGTCTCTCTTTCCCTCTCTCCCTGTCCAGCTCATCTCATCTAATCTATGGTGCGTTATTTGTGCCAGAACTATCCAGCCATTAATTTGTCAATTTGTTTGTCAATTCATGAAATGGTCCATTTATCCAGCAATTCGTTCATAAATTCATCAATTCAAAACAGTAATTCATAAACATATTTGTTAATTCATCTAATAATTCATTAATTAATCTGTCAATTCATCAATACAAAAGGCTGTATGGACCTGCAAATTTCCAGTCAAACAGATGAACTTCATTGTAAACTACCCAACAAACAGACAAATTTCCAACTGTCAATCTCGCACTGTGCCGAAAACACTGCAACCTTTCTAGCCAATGGGAGCACACACTAATATTTTAATGAATGAAAATCCAGCCACACTCAAAACTGCTTCAGCCAATAATACTGCAGTTTATTAGAAAGGCGTTTCAAAATATATTCTATTTAACAAGATACTCGATATTTTCAATGGAGACTTTCGTCTCACTGTGCACAAAGCATTGAAGTATATATAGAGAGTTCAGATAAAAAAATTCTTTGGAGAGTCAATGGAGGAGTAAGAAATGTTACTGGTTTTCGCCATGTTAAAAAAATGCATCAAACTTTTGAAGTAGATTTCACATTTGCCCAAGGCCTTTTGAAGAAAACAGCAACATTAGCAAATTATAACAATACAAAATTGTATGAAAAATGTTATTTTCTGAACACTGAGACAAACGAATTGCCAAACAATTTGACAAATTAATGGCTGTATAGTTTTGGCACAAATGGTGCTCCATATTGATCAGTACAGTGTTTAATCGTGACTTGACCTGGACCATTCAAAATAAATTCCCCTGCTCTATTTTGCAATACACTCTGGGAGTTGCAGTTGTTTTGCAGTGCACACTGGGAGTTGCAGTTGTTTTGCAATACACTCTGTGAGTTGTAGTTTTTTTGCAATACACTCTGGGATTTGCAGTTGTTTTGCAATGCACTCTGGGAGTTGCAGTTGTTTTGCAATGCACTCTGGGAGTTGCAGTCTAGGCTCTGCTGTGATGTAAATCTTGCAGCTGCTGCTCGGACAATAAAGTAACAACTAGAAAATCACATAAATGCAGCTAACAGTTTGGAAAAGAAAACGGGCAGATAGTCAGTGATAAGTGCCAAAGTGCTACTTCAATGGTTTAAAATGATCCAAGTGGCGGGACTCAAATATTTGAAATTGAAAAATGGTAGTACTCCGTACCGATGAGTATCGCCCCATTTCAAGTACTTGTTATTACAATGTTTAACCAATCATCACACATTCTCTGTTTATTTTAGTATCCTATTACCATATTGCTGCCCTTGGGATTCAAAAGCAAAAAGCAAAAAACTAAACACTTTGTCACTTTAGTGGTGTTGTTGAACATGGCACAACAGTATTTATACAAGGATATAATGAGGGGGAAAAATATATTATTTTAAGTAAAAGGCTTAATTAAATGTGTTTTTATTTTTTTTTAAACTTGTGTTTAAATGTAACAGCTTTTAAACACCTCCTCTCAACCCCACTCAGTTTGGGAAGCTTAGCGTCAGTTAACTTCTGCAACATCACTCCTCGTAACTGCACCCCTCTTCTCTTAATAGAGATTGGTTGTTTCAAGTGCCCACTAAAAGAAAATGCTTCATGTTATGAACTGGAGTTGTTCTGCCTATCAAACTTGAAGCAACCAATGATGGTGGTAGTAGGGAGGGACTGTAGTTGTGTTACCCTCCTACTGGTAACACAAGATAAACCATGCTGCTGCATTGCACACATTGGTGTACAATGCAAATAAAAGACTAATTTAAATTGAAACTAAATGATTTTAGCTTGTTTAAATTTGTTATATATTATTACTATTAGCTTGGCCTACTTAGCAGCCAAGTCGACATGAAATAGATCATGGTGGCGCATTGATAAGTTATGATACTTACAGGAGGGCTGTTAATACAAACTTCAAGGGACCAGCAAACAAGTTTAGCATTACAGCCTATAAGTCAAATTATACCATCAGTTTTTATTTAAGTTAGTCAGTAGTCCAGTGCTAAATTGGGCACAATTCAAAACCACCTGCAGGTCTTAAAAACACGTATGGAAGAACTAGATGAGCCCACGAGTGCTCATGTCAAGGTCTTCATACTTTATCATATCACTGCTTCTAGGAATGGGCTTGGTAACCCATTCCATACGCTCACCTCTCATTGTGTAACAATGGGTTCTACTCTCTGTCTTAAGTGTGTCTTCATTCAGTTTCCTCTGTGTGCTCTGATCCTGGTGTGTGTGTGTGTGCTATGAATTAAATATTTAATAAGAATAATTTGTTCAGTTCCTTCTTTGTTCCATGTTAGGTATATTCAGTTCCCTTGTACCTTTCAAGCTGGTTGCTCTCCTCTGGTCCTTAATTGAATGTGGCCAACAATAACTGAAGCCAGTATTCTTAGGTCGGGCTCATCAGTGCATTATACAACATCACAGCCTTCCATGATGTATCCCACATCAGCAAGTGTTTTTGTTTTCATTATTTTTAATTTCTGGTTACTGGTCTAAAACTTGATGTTTCAGAGTTGTC
>NC_054565.1:4082471-4104540 GCF_017654505.1 Polyodon spathula | reverse complement strand
GGGTGAACTATGCATCATCAACTTCTGCTGCTGCAGAGTCACTTCAACAAGGACCTTGTTTGTTTAATGACTTGTCTAAAGGACAGAGCACAAGGAAGTTAAGTGACTTGCTCAGGGTCTCACACACACACACCGAGTCAGTGGCTGAGCTGGTATTTGAACCAGGAGTCTCCTGGTATCAAGCCCCTTTCTTAACCACTGGACCACCACACCTCCTGTTATGATATAAAGCAACACAGGTAGTTCTTTGTTTTTTGTCAGAAAATCACATTGATACAGTTAATATACCATATCTTAGGTCTTGATCCCTGAAGGTTGACACCCACCACTTATCTTTGTTTTTCTTACAACAGATTCACCCAACTACCTTGACCATGTATCGGAACAAGTGTACAAATACAGGGGGCAGACTGTGCCTCTGGAGAAGCCAGCAGGGTATCCAATGAGAATTGGGGGGCTAGATGACACAATCTATGCAGAAATGGAGGATGAGCTTAAAGCATGGGAAGATTTCTACCTTCCTGAAAGAGTAGAGATGAGAGTTATCGGTGCCATTGATACCTTCCCGAGTCTGGCTGTGGGGCTGCAGCTGATCATTGTGGCAGGCAGAGATGGCAACGTCTATGCGTATGAAAATGAGGTGTTGCACCAAGTGGCTGACAGCTTGCAGGACCTCTTCGAAAAGGGAATTGAGTTTCCTGGAACCAAAGTCTACAACTATGGGGAATGTTTTGCTCCTATGGTAAGAATATAAAACTAGTCAAAGCTGTAATGACCAGGGTGCTGTGAACACAATGTCTATGCCTCTCCTCACTGTCTGTCAGAGGAGGATATAGAGAATGGCAACAATTGGGATGTGGGTGTGGTCATTATGTTTTGAAACCTTTACTACATTTTTCTACAGATTGATATACAGAGACTCCTAAACTGGTCTAGGGACCCAGTTGAAACACATCAAGCATAGAAGTGATTGCAAGTCATTCATACAGTAATGATAATAAACAAATGACAAATCTTAGACATCAAGACAAAATCATCAATCATCAAAAAGCTGCAATTGCATTTTCTAGAAAACCACTTTTCCAATTCTGACAAAACTAGATGTGGACATTGTTAGTAGTCTAAGTATCTGAGTATCACAATCTGGGGTTATATGGAATTGGCCTGTTTGCCTGTCTGTATCATGGACCGTGTTTAAAAGTGGTTTTACATATGTGTAGAGAAAAGCTTTTTCAACTATGATGAAGCTTGGTTTTGATAATTTACATAATTTATTGAGGGTTATATGAAGACCACCGGTCTGCGTGTCACGCTCACATTGCTATATAATCTGGGGTTATATGAAGACCACCAGTCTGCATGTCACGCTCACATTGCTATATAATCTGGGGTTATATGAAGACCACCAGTCTGCATGTCACGCTCTCATTGCTTTATAATCTGGGGTTATATGAAGACCACCAGTCTGCACATGACACTCACATTGTTACATGTGTCTACAGTGCTTGGTCCTGGTGCTCTATTTTTGGATGTCATCGTTTAATGTTGAATGGCAGGGATGCTTGTCACTGACGTGTTTGTTCTGGTTTGTTTTAAAGACGGAAGAAGAATACGATGAATTAATGCAGGATGAAGAAGTAAAGAAAATGAAAGAGGAGACCAGGGAATTCATCAAAAGCAACGAAGCAGAATTTCTGAGCATACTGGCCCGCATTGAAGAAAAAGAGAATGCAGAAAAGGTTGCGTCCAAAGAAATTGTGCCTTCTAACCACCACCGCCCCAAGAATGTAGTAGTTCAGTTGTGGAAGCATGCAGATGAATTGTTCATATTTCATTTAAGTGATGCCTATTATGAGATGTGGTGCAAGATCTTCCAGCTGCTAGGGCTGACACGTGAAGAGCTGAAAAGTAAGGGGACTTGTAGAAAGCTGAGGCGCGTTTCAGAGCTCTTCCATGTGCCGCACAGACTCTCCTCTGGAGTACATCCTGATTTTTAAAGTCAGTGTCTTTGGTCCTGAAAAGAGAATTGTCCCACAACTGCAAATGGCACCCAAACAGTTACATGTTAATGGCCAATGCAGGATGAGTATTTTTGAAGAGTATTCAATAGATTATCAAAGGGCTTGCTCAACTCTAAAGAAAACTTGAATCTTAATTCACAATATTCACTTTGGGTGCTTTGGTCAAAGAGAAATTATTACATTTTACCGTAAGACCAGCACTCACTTTAAATTTACCAAAAGATTTAAGACATTTTTTTGCTTTTTTTGAATGGCAGCTATGCAAGCACAGACAGACACATTGTGGCTAGATGCCTTCCTCAGAGTGCATTCAAACAAACTTAATTACATTTTTATACAACTGATTGGTAATTTATTATAATTTGTTAATTTGCTCTTAAAGGGAAGGTCAGCATTACAAGAAAACAATGTACAAAAGAAAAACAAGCTATTTTTATTTCTGTAGTTTTATCGTAGTGTTTGCTTTCCTTTTTGAAGAGCAAATTAATTAATTTAAATTATCACCAATCAATTACTGTGAAGCCATAAATATTTACGAGCCTATAATGGTGCATTTTTCACATATGAAAAAAAAAGGCAATCGTTGGCGCCAATAACAAACTCCACTAACAATACATACTTCATATGTTGCAACAGGTAGCCAACATTTCTGGAGCAAAATAGGTTTTATGGGCGTGATTTGCAAAATATTTTGGTCACAAATATGTATGACTTTACAGTATATAAAAAAAATAATTCATTTTGCTTGACACACCGAAGAAGGCATCTAGCTGCAATGCATTTGTGCTTGCTTGTCTCCCATTTTTTAAAGAGTCTAAAATGAATATATAAATAATTTCCTGTATTATTGAAGAGAGGACAGTAATCTATTCAGCAAACCAAGATATAGCATCATCCGTACCTTGGAAACAATAGTTAGGATTCTGAAGTAAAACTTAAAAGAAACCAAGTCAGGTAAACAGTTGTTTGGCTTAAGCCTAACGTTTATTAACTTTGTTTCTTCTGTAAGTTTTACCCAAGGTGTTAAACAGAGATACAAGTGGGTTTGTCTGCAGTTCCGTGCTGCTACTGTTCTAAAGACGTATGAAGGCAAAGTTGACATGCCACCTAAAGCAGCGAGAGGGAAGGGTGTGCAAGATTGCAATTCAGAAATGGGTAGAGCCAAAAGTGGGCTGGGCCAGTCCCAAAACCTGAAGCTGGAATTTTATATCCGGTTTTGTCACTCATTTCCGAATCAGAGTCCTGCACTACCCCATTGAAAACCAAGGCATCAAATCAATACATACAGTAAGCACTGGTCCCCCTGCTGAAGGGATTAAGAACATTTTATTCTTTGCTTACTTTGTTTCTTTAATTTGAAGACACCCAGAGTTTTTCAAGAACAAAAAAATATGAAATCGATTAGGGATCCAGTGATATTGTTGCCAATGCTCGAAGCTTAGATGTATTTAAAAGCCAAGGTTAGCACTTTTTGAAATATACAGTTGTGTTCAAAAGTTTGGAAACAGCAAGATTAGGACTGGGGATTGTATTGAAGGTTTTCCTTTCTCAGTTCCCTTAATATCTTGGTACTCCTGAGTGGATGAACCTCATTTGCTGTTTCCAAACTTTTGAACACTCCAGTTTATAGTTATGCACTGACAGTCATCATGGGATATTGCAGTTTTGGCCAGAATTCATCTATTAGGCAACTTTTTGTTGGGCTGCTGCTAAATGTTTAACTGTCAGCGTTATATGGTAAAATGATTGATTGATTTAATTATTATTATTTAGGGATACAATCCTGTATAGCTACCTTGTAAAGAAGCTCAAAAGGCAAAACTCTTTTACTGTGGTGCTTGGCGAGACAAATAAAATAGTATACATTTGTATAGTGCTTAAAGGGATACATACAGCTATGTCATGTGTATCTACATTGTGTATACAGCTAGATTTTGTGATTATCCCTGTGTGTTCAATTTTAATATATATATTTTTCACTGTAAATCTAAATAGTTTTGTAAAGTGCTGCACTGACATTACTGATTTCTGTATCAATAAAGAACATTTGATGAAGAACTTCTCTCTGACAGTCTGCCTAGCTATTTCTATTGTATTATTTGAAGAAAGCTAATTCTCTTTAGATAAAAAGCTGTTTGCTGTTTTTAAATTCTCTCAAACTGTTCATGGCTACACAGTACATAATCAATAATTACATACAGTACATTGAACATAGCAATTTGTAATATGGAAATAATTAATAAAACATTAACTCATTAAGTACCAAGTAACTTTACAGAAAGATAACAATGTACATGTCTTCTACTGGAAAAATAACTACAGATTGACAGAGATATATACACAGTATATTAGGTTAGTTCTGCTGTGCTGAGTCGTCTTTCCTATACTGTGCTACCAATAACGCTACTACCAGAACCAAAATGAATACCTCTCATCTAGGACCCTAAATATTACACAAACAAACTGTTATGTATATTTTAAGGATACCAAAACAGCCTACAAAAAAAAAAAAAAAAAAAAAAAAAAACCTTTATTATTATTTAAATGTATAGGTGACATGGCGTTTTGTAAAGGGCGCGGTTTACTTCTATGGTAGTGTGTAGTGTGTGATATGGTAGTGGTAGTGTGTAGTGTGGTATGAAAACAGTAGTATTGTTTTCTTTAGTGCAAAGAAGCAATCTGAATATTATTACAATTGCTGCACATTAATTTGAAGGCAAAAATCCACGTGTGTGTGTAAAATGGCATGTGCTGTGCGGTGTTAACACAACATCAACACAGTGATGCTTCAGATTTGGCAAGCTAGTCAGAATCGGGGAATAGATGTAGGTAATGCACATCACTCGAAAATGCTGCACACTTTCCAGACACTGGCCAAACTAGTAAGAGAAACGTTACCTACAGTGATCAACGGTTTTTTGTTTGTTTTTTTTTGTGATCCTGTTTTCTGTTATGAGGGGATTAGGCTAATACACGAAAACCAAAACTGTATTTTTTTCTTTGTGCAACGCCCCCTTTTCCACATTTATTTCTTGAAGAGTTTATTTAAGCTAAATTTGACAGTTTTCACTAGTGTGCACAGCTTGAAAGAAACGCTATTACTTTAGGTAATAAAAAAATGTGTAATTTGCCACTTTATTGCGAAGAAACTACAATGGCAGGGGTGCGTTAGCGCAGGTATTGTATTAAGTTATGCGATTGATTAACCTATAACGTTTGACCTGGTGTCAACATTTTTTTTTTTTTTAATCTTCTAAACTCGAGATTTTCATCTCCAGTTTATTATAGAAAGGTTGTTGTGGAATGTAGGTGCCACTGATAAACATTAATAATATCTCTGCTGCCCTTTAGTGGTGCATGTTGTAATTTGACATTAGAAGCCTGCATTAAGCACTCGATTGCCAGCAGGTTGTACAAATGAAAAATAAAATAAAAGAACCCCCTTCGGTCACAATTTTATAATCATTTTTAAAGCAATTTGAAAACCCGTTTATGTGCACTCTATGGGAAAAGACATTGCACTGCCAAGGCAAGACTAAATGAAGTAGACACACAGATAGATCACTGATTCTAGTGTTATATATATATATATATATATATATATATATATATATATATATATATATATATTGATTGCGAGGAGCAGTAGTTCCTCATACAAGTTAGAAAAAACTTGTTTGAAACTACCGAGAGTCTCTATACAGCTCCAAGAGTTTTGCTGTTTTCACCATGTTGCTGCGGCAAAACTAAATCACTTATAAATTACCATCTGCACCAGTACCAAAAGTGTGAAACTTCCTTACCTCAAATGTGAAAAAAACGTACATACCTCTTGTATACAATGAGAAATAAGTCGTCAAATTGTTATTCTCCTTCTTCCTCTTCCGTCTACTTTTTAATAGTGTATAGCGACTATTCAAACAGAAAAGCTAACTAACTGGACATCAGCCAATCATATGATTCCACATGTTGGTCAACGTCAAAACAAACCAGGGTGTGCAAGCAGTTTGATACCCACACCATTTATATTAAACAAAATTACACCCTGTAACAATTTTTTTTGTTGTTTTTTTTTGTTCCTGGGTAGTAAGTGTTTATTTCCTAATTGCTTATGCCTCAAAAGTATAGAAAATGGCTATTATTCCCCACAAACTTTGCTTTTGTGACCAGGACAGTGATATATCAAAATATCACTATTTCCAATGGGAAACCGGCAAATGTGTGTCTTTTCGTTCACATAAAGTCAGAGTCAAAGTAATACAAAAATGACTACAAAAGATTTAGAAGTGAGTAGTTTTTCGAGATTTACGATTATACTGTAAATATAACATGACATGCGCCCATGACCTAAACCTCTGGGTCTTTGTGTTCATCACCTGCAACATTAAAGCACATTTTGACAGGATGTAAGGTGGGTCTTAGCCAAGGACAGTTTACTTGCCGCCATGACCAGGTGCTGCGATGTTTGGCCTTAGCATTGGAAGACAAGCGTAACCTGACCAATAAGTTGCCACCAGTTCCATAGAAGCATTATACACAAAATACAATATTCCTCCATCCAGGAGAACAACCACCAAGAAAAGGTGTTAAAACCAAGCCTCGCCCGGGACAATTGGAAGCTGCTAGAGACGAGAGGCAGATGTTGGTCAACAGCTTATTTTTCCACCTGAGATTGACACCATTAACATTCGACCAGACATTGTCTTGTGGTCTGGATCAGCACGCCTTGTTCATCTGGTAGAGTTAACAGTGCCATGGGAAGATGCTGTGGATGAGGCGTATGAGAGGAAGAAACTACATTATGCTCAACTAGCTGCTGAAACAGAACAGCGAGGATGGAGAGTCCGAGTTTACCCAGTGGAGGTGGGTTGTCGAGGATTTGTGGCACACTCTACAACTCGGTTTCTCAGAGACGTCGGATTCAGTGGACAAGAGTTGCGTAACACAGTGAAGAACTTATCTGAAGCAACAGAGAGGAGCAGCAACTGGCTGTGGTTGAGACGGAAAGATTCTGGATGGGGATCGCAAGCACAATAGAAAGAAATCAACGCTGATGTATGGGTAAGTAAGCTGGGCTGAGCTGAGTGGGGGATGGAGGGGGGTGATGTTGGGATGCCAGAATCACTGTTGAGCCCTCTTGAGGTGTCGTGGGCTAGTTGACGAAACACAGGGGACAGAAGGTGCCCACTTAAAGACCCCAGAGATCTACCCTACTAAGCTCAATCCACACTGTTGTGTGTTGGAAGTTTTATCTCTCAACTTCCTGCAGGGCAGAGATTCAGCAAGACAACAAGAATGAGTAAATAAGTTTAATAGTTTGCAAACCCGAGCAACACTCTCAACACACGCAGGTGTTAGAAAACCAAGCAATGCTATGAGCTACGCAGAGCCAGTAAGCATAATATATACCTTGTAACCCACAATTATTATGAGCCAATCACAGAAGCTTAACTCAATATTAGTGGATAGCAACAATTTGGAAGATTAAGATGAGACCAATCATAACAACTTATTTAAAATTGCAAGCCCCCTAAAATAAAAGTAAGTCAGTGACATTTCTGTGAAGTGCCACGGAAGCAGCTTGTGGTTGATAAAGAAATAGAACTTCCTCTTTCTAGCTAGTAGTCAGTACCTTTCCATTCCTTGTAAGGGCCACCTGTCCCTCAGAAGGAAAGAGGAGGTATGTTCACAAACAACTACCGATAATAACATATTATTATTATATTATACCAAAATCTTATAAACCTGAGCAAGGAAACCCTAAACAATCATAGCAGTAGCAACATTAAAGTGACCTATCAAATTATACAATAACAACACATCATATAACAAATATCAAAACTACTTATAATTAACTTATTATCGCTTTAGTCAGCATGTCTTATTCCTCCTGGCACCATGACAATTGCTGTCTTGTCACATAGGCTTTTTTGCAGTCACTTTAAAGCATAGCTATATATGGGCATTTTCAGTCCACCTTAAACCCTCTTCACTTAGCAATAACAGGATGTAGGTGAAGGCTGAAAGAGGAAGAGAAATGTCTAGACTAGAAGTTTATTTCTTAATTTTAAACATTCTAGAAAATAAGCTTCTTATTACATTGGTATAACCCCTTTTTAAGTCACACAGGCTAAACAAACACATGAACAAACAGCTCAGAGGTTAGTACATAAATTGCATGGCATGTAATTTTCCCACCACAGTTGTCATGCTGATGCGCCGGGGAGACCACACTGGGTTGATCTCCGGAGCCAGTATTGCAGCCATTGTGTGTGCTGATGCACTGGTAAGGCAAAATAAGCTGATCCCTGGAGCCAGCATTACACTTCAGCAATCAATACCAACTGAAGGATATCTACATCATCAGATGGAAAGCAAATGGATGGAGATGCAGATGGATCACATTAGTTTACTGTAAAGCTACGTCTTAGTTGGTGCTTATCTTGGCGAGAGCCGAGTTCAAATCAGCATGAAGTTTTAACATCTACTCTCATGTAATGGAAATCGTTGTTATTTCCTCAAATTACACTGAAGAAAAGAATGTGCTCTCACAAAAGATCAAGGGTATGTTTTGAAAAGAAGCCTTGTCTTGCCAAAACCCAAGATTGAACCAGGGACTTTTAGATCTTCAGTCTAACGCTCTCCCAGCTGAGCTATTTCGGCTTGACAGTGTTCGTAACCTGTATATAATGAGAAATGTTCAACAGCTCAGAAACACCACCATAGAATCTGATCCCTTTTATTCTTTACAGAGTTATCCCAAAAGGCAAACATCCAGGAAATAGGTAAACACTGCTACCTTGAACTGTCTCAACAAACGTTTAGATCTAAAACGTATACATTGAAAGTCTATTACCGTGCTTAACACAAACATCTGTGTTCCAATAGCGGTTAATCCTCTTCCACACTGCAGCCCAGCACTAACCACTGAGCTACTCAAACCCACTACCCCACACTGCAGCCCAGCACTCTAACCACTGAGCTACTCAAACCCACTGCCTTCCACACTGCAGCCCAGCACTCTATCCACTGAGCTACTCAAACCCACTGCCTTCCACACTGCAGCCCAGCACTCTAACCACTGAGCTACTCAAACCCACTGCCTTCCACACTGCAGCCCAGCACTCTAACCACTGAGCTACTCAAACCCACTACCTTCCACACTGCAGCCCAGCACTAACCACTGAGCTACTCAAACCCACTGCCTTCCACACTGCAGCCCAGCACTCTAACCACTGAGCTACTCAAACCCATTGCCTTCCACACTGCAGCCCAGCACTCTATCCACTGAGCTACTCAAACCCACTACCTTCCACACTGCAGCCCAGCTCTCTATCCACTGAGCTACTCAAACCCACTACCTTCCACACTGCAGCCCAGCACTCTAACCACTGAGCCATTGAAGCCTCTCAGCAAAGTTACACTGATAAACAATGTGTGCCCTGATTGAAAATAATAAATAAATCCCACTGATTGCTGGATAAAATAAAGTAGAATCCATTTACTTACCATAGTAGCATCTGTACCTTACTGTGAAAGATAAAAGTTATATATTGAGCTCAGTCCATTTGAAGTCACTGCAGTGGCTGCTTTATACAAGAATGGGGCCTCAGTAGTGTATTAGAGAGCTATAGATTTGAAAGGAGTGTAGCTCTATTTGTACATTTCTATTATTGGCAAAATCCAAAGCCAGGGCTCCTTCTTTATATACCCTCCCACAGGATACAGAACAAATCACTATGTGAGTATGTATTAAATAAAGATGTAATTTCTTATTAAGAGCAGCTCATTCATACTATTATACAATAATACCCCGTTCCATATTGTCAGCATCAGCTGCAGGAGGCCCCATTGTTAACATGTATTCATTTCTTGTGAAGCGCACAGTACATGTGTATTGTGTTGCTTACGATTGTAAGTGGCCCTGGATAAGGGTGTCTGCTAAAAAAATAAATAAATAAATAATAAATAAAAAATAATAATAATAAATAATAATAATAATAATAATAATAATAATAGTGTACAGTCACATTCTAGCACTCTTGTAGCACACAGACTCCTTACTTGTGTTACAGACGTTTGAGGCTTTTGGTCAGCTATGCATTCTAAACCCAAATCCTCTTAAAATATCAGATTCACACTTACCATGAGCACATATGCTATAATCTGTAAATGAAATAAACACACCCCATTAAATACAATTTAAAACACATAGACAATTCATTTCTACATGTTCATGTACCATCATTAAATAAAATACTTACAACAGAAAGCTGTTCCAAAGAGAAAGAAAAACAGAAATAGTGGTTATTGGATTTAATAGTTCACTTTATATTCATGTTTGTGTCACATTTACTGTAATGTTTTCTGTTCCTCTGAGAATATCACTTGATTTGGATAGCTGTTACAGGCTTAATGAAGACACCAAGGGGCACATTTCAAAGGGTTTTCTCCAGTCTGTCCAGAACTATGAAAACACTCCCTGGTAGAATATGTTGCAATACTAAAGTGTTTCTCAATGTCTTCAATCAATTGACCTGCAGCCTACAATCCCTGCAGTTCACCCAAACCGGGAGCCGCTCCAGAGAGACAGACACTTACTTCTGTAGTATCTTTTGGACAGGGCATCCTTCTTCACTACCATGGACTGTGTCAGGACCACTTCAGAATCCACTTCAGAAGACAGAAAGCACGTGAAGATCATTAAACAAACAGTACTTTGCATCCCTTCTATTTAAACACTGACCATGTCGAGGAACTCTCCACATTTGGATTAGGATTTCAATGTACATGAAACAAGATTGATTAACAGTAAGGAGCTTCAGATTTCATTTTGTTAGAGTGTGTGTTCTGATGTTTTCACCTGAGTTCAGGAGCTGCTCTTCAGTTCTAGTTGCCTGTCTTAGATATATGTACGTAATCCAGGCTGGATCAGTCAGAGTGTCTTTATAGAAGAGCCAGTGACTGGATCACACTTCCTTCTGCTTTCAATTCACTGCTATGCACTAGATGGTGATGGCACTTACTAACAGAAAGATATTTTAGTCTGCATTATATATGAAAAGAAGCACACAGACTTATGCACAAAAACATGATCACAAGACCCCCTGTCTCGCCCAGCTGCAACGGCTACCTGTAAAGTTCAGGATTACTCTCAAAATTCTCCTGCTTGCCTACAAGGCCCTTCATCACACAGGTCCAGAGTATCTCTCCAGCCAGCTGAGCTGCTGTGTCCCTGCCCGCAAGCTGAGGTCCTTTGACTCTGGCCTGCTTGTTATACCCAAGCAAAAGCGCCCCACACTGGGAGAGCGGCTCTTTTAGCTTCATGGCCCCGACTCTCTGGATCTCTCTCCCAGCTGTAGTGTGTGCGGCTCCCACAGTCGCTCACTTCAAATCAACTCTCTAGGCCCATTTGTTCTCTCTTGCTTTCAATGCTCTTTAAATCTGATATCTGTTATTAGCTGTTGTCTAAATTTCTATTTCAGGTTTTTCACTGAATCTTATTCCCATCCTAGCCTTGATAAAAAGGTAAGGGAACAGGACAATCTTTCAGTCAAGTTATTATATCTCAGTTGGGCGATCCTTCTTACTGACATGTGAGGAGATTAATTAATACAATAAGTCTTATTAAAGGTGCTGCATCAACACATGTTAAATGCAAACATGAAATATTATCAAAGTGTATATCCCTCAATCTTTGTGTTTTCCTCTTTCGCTTCAGTGTAACAGACAGACAGACAGACCGGCAGGCAGACAGACAGACAGACAGGCAGACATACAGAAACACACTCAACAGAAGAAGCTATACACCGTCTATACTCACTGTCCGCTCTTTTCTCCATCATATTGTCTCCTATCAGGTAAAACAAAAATAGGTTTATACAGTTAGACATGCATTAGGAAACAAATATGGTACTCTGTGTTAGTGTCAGTAGAGAAATAGCAGCTAGATGTGCTCAGATTCACTGGGGTTTGTGTTAGTGCCAGTAGAGAAACAGCAGCTAGATGTGCTCAGATTCACTGGAGTTTGTGTTAGTGCCAGTAGAGAAACAGCAGCTAGATGTGCTCAGATTCACTGGAGTTTGTGTTAGTGCCAGTAGAGAAACAGCAGCTAGATGTGTTCAGATTCACTGGGGTGTGTGTTAGTGCCAGTAGAGAAACAGCAGCTAGATGTGTTCAGATTCACTGGGGTGTGTGTTAGTGCCAGTAGAGAAACAGCAGCTAGATGTGCTCAGATTCACTGGGGTTTGGCCTTACGTCTTTCAGCTGTAATTCTACATGTGCTCCTCTTGAAGGTTTAACGTTGTGCCCACACACTACCCAGGCGTGCTTTTCAAAGGACTCACCCAACTCCCGCTCTCCTTTGAGTCCATCACTGTCCAGTTCAGCATCACTGTTGCCTGAATCCTCTGCCTCTGGAAGAGGGAGAACAGAGCTTCATGAAGCAATGAAGGATTCCCTCGACTGCAGTGCACAACTTCATAGGACACTGAACACAGGCAGGCAGATATACACTAGCCCTTGATGTTGTTATTATTATTATTATTATTATTATTATTATTATTATTATTATTATTATTATTATTTATTTATTTCTTAGCAGACGCCCTTATCCAGGACGACTTACAATTGTTACAAGATATCACATTATTTTTACATACAATTACATTATTTTTTTACAAAAATGCATGATTTTTGTAAAATTTATTTATGCATGATTAGTGATGATTAGTCAGGTTGAGTTTCTAAACAAATTATGTGGTCTGTCCAGGACTTTGTTTTTTTTTTTTTGTCATCCTGCAAATAAGGTTCTTTCTTTCTTTCTTTCTTTCTTTCTTTCTTTCTTTCTTTCTTTCTTTCTTTCTTTCCTTCCTTACCCAGCTCTCTCTTGTTCTCCAGTGCTCCTTCCTGCTCCTCTGAGTCTTCCAAAGTGTTGCTGAGATCTGTAAACACAGGCTGTGGTTACATTTTTAATGAGAGCAGTCCTGTGTTGCTGAGATCTGTAAACACAGGCTGTGGTTACATTTTTAATGAGAGCAGTCCTGTGTTGTTGAGATCTGTAAACACAGGCTGTGGTTACATTTTTAATGAGAGCAGTCTTGTGTTGCTGAGATCTGTAAACACAGGCTGTGGTTACATTTTTAATGAGAGCAGTCCTGTGTTGCTGAGATCTGTAAACACAGGCTGTGGTTACATTTTTAATGAGAGCAGTCCTGTGTTGCTGAGATCTGTAAACACAGGCTGTGGTTACATTTTTAATGAGAGCAGTCTTGTGTTGCTGAGATCTGTAAACACAGGCTGTGGTTACATTTTTAATGAGAGCAGTCCTGTGTTGCTGAGATCTGTAAACACAGGCTGTGGTTACATTTTCAATGAGAGCAGTCCTGTGTTGTTGAGATCTGTAAACACAGGCTGTGGTTACATTTTTAATGAGAGCAGTCCTGTGTTGCTGAGATCTGTAAACACAGGCTGTGGTTACATTTTTAATGAGAGCAGTCCTGTGTTGTATACAGAGCTATGAAAGGAATGACAGCATGGAATGGAGAATGCAAACGGCCCTATTAGCAAAACTGGGATTTGCATCTGTTTGATAAGAAACAACAAGTTGATTTGGCTATTCACATGGATAAACCACAGCTGCATTTTACAGTACCAGGGAATCCTTCTGGTCTGAATCAACCTCTTATTTCTTAGGGGTAAATAAGGAGTCCCCATGGTGGGAGGTGGTTGATGCAACACATGGGAGTTTTCAAGTTCACTAAATGCTGTGTCTTCTTCTAGTGGAGTATAGGCTCATCAAATCAAACCCCAAGACAAGTAGACAAACCTCTGTGTTGAGAATATGGGATTGAGTTCTGGAAGAATGGATCTTACCCAGTTCTCTCTTGCTGGCCTGGTAATCATCATCTCTCAGCTCTTCAGAGTCCTCAAGGAGGCGCCTTGCATCTGCACACAGAGGAAATGGAGGGGGGAAATCATTCTTTTAAATGGCAATGTACAAATTAAGAACAAAGAAGGATATTCTTATTGTAAGTTGATTATTCAATAGTGCAGCATTTAGGAAAAGCCTGCAACCTCCACTATGTTATCCCAGCGGAACAGGGGCACCTAACTTCGTTTAAAAGTGTGTGGGGGGGGGGGGGCAAAGATATTGAACTACCTAAATCCCCATCCCGACCCGAGATTCTTCCACCTGTGCTTGCTGAGGCTAAACCCTTTGTTTCGCAGCTTATGGAAATAGCAGCAAACTGAAATAGGTTAAACAGATATACAGAACACAACGTGAAAGTAGCATGATTCACGATAGCTCACTCCACCATACTTATGACAAGGACTGTCAAAAACACATACATCTGAACAGTGTTTTTAAAACCAGGCTAACTAAATGTGAAAAAATACATTCAAATCGACAGATTATAAAAAATGCAACAATATTCATTAAATCTTTTGCACATGTCGTGAAAACTTGTTTTATGATGCTAAAATGGACATCCAGTGTTTTTTAATTGTAAACAATGAGCTATTTTATTTCTACATGTTCAGAATCATTTATGGACATAATATAACTTTATCTTAAATGTTTAATATTAAACTAAAGGGAATTTAAATTATTAGCAAGTACACAAGTTTTGATATGAATGCTTAACATTAATATCAGCAAAGAACAAAAGTTACACGTTTTTAATGAAAATAATTATTGTAGCCAACTTTTTCACTAAAGTTAAATCAGCTTATGTGATTTTGAAATGAAACTATTTGCTATAGTTACTTAATCTAAGTTAAACGAAATAAAAGATTTTGGTGGAAATTGATCTTAAACTCATTCATAGCCCCGCAGCAACAGTAGCCTGCTAACTTCTTATTTCATTTTTAATAACGGGCTCATACTCATACTCTCTCAAAAATTGTTCTCTCTCATGATCACCATTCCCACCATTCCCTTAATAAACAAGTTTTTTTTTGTAATTGTTAGCTTTCAATTTTTTTATTTTACTTTAAACCTTTAAAAACAAAACCAATGTCAAACACAATACATATATTATGAAGGAAGAAAAGTGGAAGGCCAAAATATATAGTCTGACCCCAATATTCAAAGTGCAGGGGCACGTGCCCCTTCTGACCCGTGGGTTAGGTGCCTATGTGGTGGAAGGCTGTCTGCTATCTCCCTACCCTTCTGTTATTCTGTTGAAAGTCAGTCAATGCCATCTTTTCCCCCATTTATTTCAGGTTGAAGGCAATCAATGCAATCCCTCCCTCCCTCCCTCCCCATGTTACTCAGGATAAAGGCAGTCTTACCAGCCCCTGACAGAAGCCATGCTGTCAGGACCGAGAGGAGAATGGCTCTTGTAGTCCAGGGTTTCATCTTGACAAGGTGTTGATGCTGCTTTTCCACGCTTCAGCTGCTCTGGTCCCTCCACCCTGCTCTGTTTTATACCCTCTCCCATGCAAATGCACTTCTTCCTCACTGAAGCCTCATCAAGGACCCTTTCTTTCTCTACACTGTGATATTGTGTGATGCCCTCCTCTTCCAAATTTCCATACTTCACTTGAAAACTATTTCCTCTATAACCTATGATCCAAATCTATTGACACAGTATCAGTGATCTCCATTGTTCTCTTAAAACAGTGCAGGATCAGTGCTGGGGTCAGCATGGTGCAGACAGGGGGCCCCATATACAGTATTAAAGGCAATAGAATGATTAGTTATCAGTTATGCAAAATGAAGCATTCTCTGGAATTTCATATCTACAGTGCTGCAAACACTCGGCTCATAAACATGCTCATTATAGCAGGTGTTGTGGTTGAGCTGCTTCTTTCATTCTTTCACACCCATTATGGAGTGCATATTTCTTATTGAAACATTTCACAATTGTATTACTGAGTCTCTTTTCAGTAGGAAAAATGTAGGATTGAAATACACAATGGGTGTGAAAGAAAGACCTTGGTGTTGCGATAGACTCATTTCTATCAGCAACGGGGAAGCAATCATAAAGGTGAAGATTAATCCCATGGCTTAAAGAAATGAGCTGTGAAGAGGGTACTGGATTTGTTTAGCTTGAACAAAGAAGAGTTAGGCGGACTTGACTGAAGTCTTTAAAAACTTGAAAGGTGTTGACAAAGTTAACCCAAACTAATACCTCAAGCACAGCACTGACACCAGGGCCGGAGGACACTCCTGGAAATTAAGTGTGGATAGACACAGGACAGAGGGCAGGAAACACCTTCTCACAGAGTGTGGTGAGGGGATGGAATGGGTTACCATGTTATGTTGTTAGGACTGGGATCCTTTAAGACCAGACTTAACAGTTTAGAGATCAATCAGCTGCTGCACTGATGGGCCGAACGTCCTCCCTGGTTCTGTGTTCTGAATTCTGGATCTTCGGTGTGCTGGCATTGATTGTTAATTCCTTTCCAGAGTCAGTTTTCCTTGTACACTCAACCAACCCTAAATATGTGAGACAACAGTTGAGGGAACTAAATCTATTTAGTCTGTAACAAAAAAAAACAAACGATTAGAGGAGACTACATGTTTTAAAAAGTTTAAGTTAATGTAGTCACTCTTTCAAGCACAGCAGAGAGTCCAGGACTAGAGTACAGTTAGAAATTGAGGGGCAACAGACAGCAGGTTACTTAACCTCCTTGTGCTCCGTCCTTCGGATGACATGTAAAACCAAGGTCCTACTGAAAGAGACTCTACAGCAGTGATTGTTGATGACTGGGAAACATCCCTTGCAGTGGCGTTAACAGACAATCAACACTCAAGGGAAATTCATTTATTTAGCCTGTAACAAAGAAGGATTAGAGGAGACACTTCTTCTCACAGAGTTGGGAGTGTTTGAAATGGGTCACTAGAACAGTGTTGCTGCAGAGTCATCAGGATGTCTTTAAAAGCCAATTAGATGAAAGTCAGGGATCAGTAAGCTACTAGAAAAGTATTGTTGTGCTAAATTCCCTGATCTTGTTTTTCTTTGCTTATATCATGATGTTTCTAAAGTTATTGCGGAGGCCAAGGTGGTCCAGTGGTTAAGGAAAGGGGTTTGTTACCAGAAGTATTTTTTAAAACCCCAAAAGTAATGACTAAAGCTAAGGTTTACAATTTTAGAAAAGCAAACTATGAAGGTATGAAACAGAGACTAACAGAAGTAGATTGGAGTAAAACAGAGAAAACATCCACAGAAAAGGATGGCTGTTTTTTTTTATTTTTTAATATAGTAACAAAGGTGCAAAACAATTACTTCCCAAAAGTAGACAAATCAAAATCTAAAACAAAATTGCCAAAATGGTTTAATAGATCAATTTAAAAAAAAAATATTCAGCAAAAAAGGCACTTTACAGAGCATTTAAAAAGGACCAAAAACAAAGTACACAGAAAGAGTACACGGAACTGCAAACGCAAGTCAAAAAGAAAGTTAGAAAGGCCAAGAGAGAAATAGAAATCAATATTGCTAAAGGGGCTAAAACCAATTCCAAAATGTTTTTCCAATATTATAACAGCAAGAGAACAAAATAGGAAATATATTAAATGATTACTTTTCACAGGTTTTTACAAAGGAGGGCACGGTCACATCTCGACCTGTTTCTATCCAATTTTAAATAACTTTAGCATAACTGAGGCAGAAGTGTTAAAGTGACTAGGAGCTCTTAAAATAAATAAATCCCCTGGGCTGGATGAGATCCTCCCAGTAGTACTCAAAGAAATGAAAGAAGTTATTTACAAACCGTTAACCAAGATCATGCAACAGTCTCTTGACACAGGGGTTGTACAGGAGTACAGGAATAGGTCCTCTGCTATTCCTAATCTACATTAATGATTTAGATACATGCAAGCAAAAAGAATGTGCATTATAAATATCATATGGGAGATACTGAAACTGAAGAAGGGAACTATGAAAAAGACCTGGGAGTTTATGTTGACTCAGAAATGTCTTCATCTAGACAATGCGGGGAAGCTATAAAAAAGGCCAACAAGATGGTCGGATATATTGTGAGAAGTGTTGAATTTAAATCAAGGGAAGTAATGTTAAAACTGTACAATGCATTAGTAAGACCTCACCTAGAATATTGTGTTCAGTTCTGGTCACCTCGTTACAAAAAGGATATTGCTGCTCTAGAAAGAGTGCAAAGAAGAGCAACCAGAATTATCCCAGGTTTAAAAGGCATGTCATATGGAGACAGGCTAAAAGAATTGAATCTGTTCAGTCTTGAACAAAGAAGACTACGTGGCGACCTAATTCAAGCATTCAAAATTCTAAAAGGTATTGACAATGTCAACCCAGGGGACTTTTTTGGCCTTAAAAAAAGAAACAAGGACCAGGGTCACAAATGGAGATTAAATAAAGGAGCATTCAGAACAGAAAATAGGAGGCACTTTTTTACACAGCGAATTGTGAGGGTCTGGAATCAGCTCCCCAGTAATGTTGTTGAAGCTGACACCCTGGGATCCTTCAAGATGATGCTTGATGAGATTCTGGGATCAATAAGCTACTAACAACCAAACGAGCAAGATGGGCTGAATGGCCTCCTTTCGTTTGTAAACTTTCTTATGTTCTTCTGTTCTTAAGGGTCCAGCTTCAATCTCAGCTATTGACTCACTGTGTGTGACCCTAAGCAAGTCACTTAACCTCCTTGTGCTCCGTCCTTCGGTTGAGACATTAAATCAATGTCCTATTGTAAGTGACTCTGCATATAATGCACAGTTCACAACCTACCTCTGTAAAGCGCTTTGTGATGGTGGTCCATTATGAAAGGCTGTATATAAAAATATATTATTATTATTATTATTATTATTATTATTATTATTATTATTATTATTATTATTATTATTATTATTATTATAAACTAAAAAGGCTACAGCATTTGGAATTCCAAGAGAAAGAATAAATATGGTGTTTTTCTTGTAATGCAATATATGAACACGTGAGTCTCCACACCTTGCATTACACTCAAATGCAGGTGCATAAGCTTCTATATGAAAACAAAGAAGTAACTGCATCTGCAAAGCAAACAACACATACTCAAGTATAAGTGCATGCGTCAATTCCTAGTGAGTATACGGTAACAAAACAAAACCTGATCTCATTGCTAAACATTACTACAGTACTAGCTTCAATAGTCCCTTTAAACAAACCTCCAAATTCCAATAATATGGCGTTCCTACTACATAAATAGGTTACTTTTTAATTAACTAACCATTAAGAACACAATGAGTTTTACTGAGCTCGTTGCTAACAGTTAATAGACCAAACAAGCAGCACTTCAAATGAAGCGTGCCCACTGCTCCCACCGAGCACCTGATTGTGCATTTCAAAGGAACTCTGATGGAGATCACATCACTGATGCATGTGCTGAAACATGCAAATATAAAAAGCAAATGTGTCACCAGCAGTTCAGCTGCTACACGGGAAGAGTCGCTGACATCATGCCTGTTATATTAGCTTTAGCAATCTCTATGAATGTATGCTAGTTTGAAAGTTAGTGTATGCATGGGTATGTTCCCAGGCTTTTACACACTGGGCTAAGACTGACACCATTAGTTTACTGAATGAATGGTATTTTATTAGTAGTGATTATTATTGGATGGATTGCAGTGATTGGTGGAGTTTTTTTGCTTGAGAAAAATGTCTTGTGCAAAATGCTTTTTCGGGTTTCCATACGCTTCGTTTATTTTACTTGAGAAAACCCAGGCACGAGAGAATCTAAGCTGATGTAATAATAAATCTGCGATTTCCGTATACCTTGTGCCTGTTTGTTTAATAATATTATTGTGCTGGTGAGTTAATACTATATAATGTTAATATTATTGAGGTGAGGGTATGTAAATCCACACGGCAGCAGTCATTGCAATGCTGGACTGGATTTCTTAAGTAACAGGATGGTGGTACAGTAACCTTTCATCTCCGTGAATTGCTCCAGCTCCTGTGCAGAGCGAGTGCTTTTGTCACTGTCCACGCTGTAAGTCTGCAAGCAATCAACTGAACTGAACTGAAAACAGACTTATCCTCCCAACTCAGCACCCCACGACCATCATCACAGTAAAAACAGACACAATGAAGCGTTCTTCCCTTTGTATAAGTGATCAGCAGATGTGTCAGCCGCACGAAGAACACAGCGTGTGGTTTTCCATTGCGCAGAATAAATGATTTTTTTTTCTATGGGTAAATATCACGCATCGGGACGCAGGACATTTGCTAGGAAATCGGGACTGTCCCAACCATATAGGCACTGTTGGCATGTATGTAACACAATTTTTGTTCCTGGGTGGTAAGTGTTATTTCCTAATTGCTTATGCCTCAAAAGTATAGAAAATGGCTATTATTCTCCACAAATTTTGCTTTTGTGACCAGGACAGTGATATTTTGAAATTTACCTATTTCCAATGAGAAAACGGGCGAATTTGTGTCTTTTCGTTCACATAAAGTCAGAAAAAAAACAACAAATGAATCCAAATTAACATGTATTTATACTAAAGTAATACAAAAATGACTACAAAAGATTTAGAAGTGAGTAGTTTTTCGAGATTTACGATTATACTGTAAATCACTTTCACGAATCAGCCCCCAAATGTAGTCTCCCATCATATTCTCGTTATACTGTCCTTGGTAGCGGCGTTCAAAGTCCAGTATATCCTGGTGGAAGCGCTCGCCTTGCTCCTCCGAGTACGCTCCCATGTTCTCCTTGAATTTATCAAGATGAGCATCAAGGATATGGACTTTGAGGGACATCCTACAGCCCATTGTGCCGTAGTTCCTCACCAGAGTCTCAACCAGCTCCACATAGTTTTCGGCCTTGTGATTGCCCAGGAAGCCCCAAACCACTGCGACAAAGCTGTTCCAAGCCGCTTTCTCCTTACTAGTGAGCTTCTTGGGGAATTCATTGCACTCCAGGATCTTCTTTATCTGTGGTCCGACGAAGACACCGGCTTTGACCTTTGCCTCAGACAGCTTAGGGAAGAAGTCTTGAAGGTACTTGAAGGCTGCTGACTCCTTATCTAGAGCTCTGACAAATTGTTTCATAAGGCCCAATTTGATGTGCAGTGGTGGCATCAGCACCTTCTGGGGGTCCACCAGTGGCTCCCATTTGACGTTGTTCCTCCCCACAGAGAACTCGGTCCGCTGTGGCCAGTCCCGCCTGTGGTAGTGCGCCTTGGTGTCCCTGCTGTCCCAAAGGCAAAGATAGCAGGGAAACTTGGTAAAACCGCCTTGGAGACCCATCAGGAATGCCACCATTTTGAAGTCTCCTATGACCTCCCAGCCGTACTCATCATACTTCAAGGCGTCCAGCAAGGTCTTGATGCTGTTGTAATCCTCTTTGAGGTGCACCGAGTGAGCCAGGGGAAGAGACGGGTACTTGTTACCATTATGGAGCAGCACGGCTTTGAGGCTCCTGGATGAGCTGTCAATGAAGAGGCGCCACTCATTCTGGTTACAGGCGATTCTGATTGCCTCGAACAGACTGGTCACATTGTGGCAGAAGCAGAGCCCATCTTGACGGGTGAAGAAGCTGGAAAAAGGTTGGTGACGCTTCCTCTGATCTGCGACTTGCACACTTTCATCCAATAAGTTCCACTGCTTGAGCCTAGACGTCAAAAGCTCGGCATTGGACTTGGTGAGACCAAGATCTCTAATCAAGTCGTTGAGGTCTTTTTGGTTGGGGTAGTATGGGTTTCTCTCCTCAGCTCCACCTCTGAAATTGTCATCTGGATCTACAACGTCTTCCTCGCTCTCTGACTTGCTGCTCTCTTCTAAAGACGGCTGCTCTCTCTCCGGAGGAGTGGGTACGGGGAGCTCATGGCAGTGTGGCACCGGGGCGATGGATGAAGGAAGGTCTGGATACGTGATAGCAGGTGCATTCTTGCCAGTCCGACGTTTGGAAGGGTCCACCATGCAGAAGTAGCAGTTGCTTGAGTGGTCAGTGGGTTCCCGCCAAATTCTTGGGATAGCGAACTTCATGGCTCTCTTTTCCTCTCTGTACCATCCTACAAAAATACATTTATTTCACCCATGACTAATGTGTAAGAGATTCTCGCAACATTTTTCATATATGATATA
>NC_054565.1:4058060-4081971 GCF_017654505.1 Polyodon spathula | reverse complement strand
CGTACTTCTAATCATTGCAGTGTATCCAGTTCCCTCTTGCAATACTGCTGGTGCTCTTATAGAAATGAGTGGCATATTGTGGGAACAGAAAACCGTCACTGTTGCTGCGATCCTCTCTCTCCTGGCAAATGCTCCATAGCAAATATTGAGAAATGTATCGGCCATGATCTGCAATATGTTTAAAAATATAATGCTGCATTACAGACAATACAAGACACACCAAAGCCAACAATGCATTGTTTGTAAACTTAGCAGGATGTTCCAAAACACTAAAGTTGTGTTACATGCAGTCACAATTGACATCATATGATTGTTTTGGCTTTTTAGATCAAGTTTCCTAAGGGGTTGCAGGTAGCCATGGAAACCCATTCCTGGAATAGGGCGGTGAAGGAGAAATGAGAAGTTAAGCTTTTCAAAATAGTTCAAAGAATTGCTCAGAATGATTGCAAACATAGTTAATAGGCAAGGAAACAGTAATAAAAAAAACCCAGCAAAACTGTCATTTGAAGCTATATGCCTATTAAAACTATGCACTCCGGCAAGGAGAGTGATATGAAGCACCATCCAGCAGTAATGTGAAACGTGCTGCAAAGCAACAAGTGCATTTTCACAACGGGAAACCTACTTGAACACCTTGTCAGCTGCACTGACAGGGGAAAAAATTATAATTGAATGCTAAAAAGAGCTGCTGCCAATTGCAGTCTTTAACTGAAAGCATGTGTACTTTTAAATAAAAAAAAAAAAATATATATATATATATATATATATATATATATATATATATATATATATATATATATATATATATATATATATATATACACACACACACACACACACACACACACACACACACACACACACACACACACCTCAAGAGCTTGCAGAGAGCGTCACTCATTTTCAAAACAGTTTAAAATGATTACTGACAGTCAGCCCAGCTGCTGGAAGGCAGGCGTCAGTCTAAGTGACATATTCATATCTTTTCCTCTGTAAATCTCTGGACATGTGACAGGATTCACAATGCTGCTGAAAGCCTCTGTGCTTGGAAAGGTCTAATTACTCCTGTTTGACAGCACTTTACAATGCTTCGGGTCGGGCTTGAAGACACTGACTAACTGTCAGGACTCGCATTAGCCACAAGCAGTTTGAAATGGCGTCTACTATTCTGAAGAGTGCTGCACATGAAGTTTTCAAAAGGTTTGTCTCCAACATACAGCATGCCACTGTTGATAAATCTTTGCATTGCTTCCAACATTCATAGGGTCACACATTGTAATGTCGAGCTTACAGAAAGAGTTAATGACAGACACCATCCAAGTGTGTTTCCATTTGTCAGGTGGTTACCATGCTTTTTTCTGAAGAGTGAAACAAAACAATCTAAAAAGAAAAAAATGTTTTGAAGACAGCCAAACATGTGTCCATTTTTCTTCTAGATTGCTTCACTAAGCTTCACAAATGCAATTATCAAATGCAGGTGATTTGCTGAACAAATGTAGAACATGAAGATTTTCAAATGTTAACTTTGTCCTACAATTTTATTTATTTATTTTTTTTTTATGTAAAAAAAAATAAAATAATGTACATTGGCGACGAGCAGTCAGTATCACAGCAGATTAGAGGATTAAAATAGATCCTGAGTTCTTAGTTACAGGTCAGCCCACATAGAAACCTGGTATTTACTGCTTGTTCCCCAATTAGCACAAGACAAAAACGGTCGCTTGGAGATAGAAGCACTGCACAGAATCTGCAACTGTCACCATGCTCAATTTAACCCAGCATTGCCTAGGAAACCATCTGTGTTGAACTGCTAATATTGATGTCAAGAGGTAGGCGGAGCTAACTACTACAGAAAGCTGTGGAATGCCACCAGATTGGAATATCCGTAACAGTGTGTACCATTGTAAAAAGTGAACTCAACCCACAGAAGTACACTGTTGAGGAATCCCAATTCCAGGTGAATGAAGTAGCATTTATTGAAGACCTTTATGGTATCTAGTTTAATGACTAAAAAGGTGTTTTATACTTTGCAGTTTTTAAAAGGCAAAGCCAGTGCCTTCTCCAGTGCACCGACTGCAGTGCAGTTTAAATTTACACAAAATCTTTAGCTGTTTTTTGTTGGTAGGGGATAAAAAGGAAAGCTGTTAAATCCCTGCAAAGCCAGTACAACACACTCCCTGAAAAAACCTCAGCCCTAACCTGTGCCATTTCTGGAACAACGTGAAAGGTTCAGCCAGCCTCCCAGTAGGGCTGCCTGAATTGACTTGCTTGAAAGACCAAAGACTTCATGATCTCTTTATCAGCCACTCGTTGCAACTGAAAGCCAGTTACACCATCGTCTCAAACTGCAGGGAAACAAGTGCCCTAGCTAGACGGGCCCTGTTATGCCAAGATAATATGGATTATCGCTTGTCACATTCAGAGTTGGGCAAGCCTGCTCAAATTAAATCCAGGCTCATCCTGTTGCATATTGTTTTTCTGAGCTTCCTCCAAATTCCAGGCAGGAATCTGTGATTAAGCTGATGTGATCTCCTGCTTCCACATATAGCTTTACCTGAGGAATCAGTCGAAAGCAGAGCTTGAGAATTATCAATCACCTCCCACACTGTACAGTATGGCCTCTGTTTTAAAAGCAGAGGTGTTGAGTTTCAAGGCACCTTTCTTCTATCCTTAATCGCTTTAAAATATGGATGCACACAATGCCTTTCTGTAAAGACCTGTACACAAACCCATTAACAGTGGTCATGTTTAACACATTTATCTGGCATTACTACAACTGAGGCTAGCACTTTTCTTTTTTGTAAACGTGTAAACTACTTGCAATAAACTGAACAGCACTGTTTAAACGATGAGGGTGGTGGGGGCTTGTCAAGAAAAAAACAATACTGGCGTATTTAATTAATGACCTTTCAATTAGATATCAGGTATACAACACCTTTTTGCAAGGCAGAAAAAAATTGATGAGGAAAAGTTATTTGCACACATCCTTCTGTGAGTGAATATACAGCACAGGAAAACATGGCAAATGGCAAATTAGCATAGAGCATAAGTAAACACCAACTACCGGTTAAGTTTCCCACACAGATATATATATATATAATCTAAATTGAACATCACCAATTTGTTTAAATGTTGACACAGCATCATGTTAAACAAGCAAGGCAGTTTACACTCCATATGCCAATCTGTGAGTGTAGTCTGGTCAGGTGCATTGTGGATTCTGTAGTTTCTCAACAATCACTTGTAAACCAGAGCTGGCATTCAAGTATGTAAAGAAAAATACACTCAGTCTTTGCACAACAGATATGAAAATATCATGTGTGTTGTAAACTCAAAAAAAAAAAAAAAAAAAAAAAAAGTTAAGACATTAATATTTCTTTTTACTATTGCTGTACAATTCATAGAGCCACTATAACTATACGCATGACTACAGGTGTCTGTACAGCATGTATCAGGAAATTTAAATACTGATCATCAAAAAATGACACTGTGTACAACTGCATAAAAGGCAAAGGTTGACAGCTTTGTATTTGACATGTACTGTATATATTTAACAATATATAAAAGGTCAAAAAAGCCTGGAAAACATGCAAGCAGAACCCATTCCTTTTTGACTGAGACCAGTCAGTGCCATAAACATCACCCAAAGGACCCCGGTGAGTGTGCTGAAACAGTCTGCATTATGCTGACAGCCTTCAGTCTTTGACGTTGAGTTAGGCAGGTATGGATCAGTGTAGAAGTATGTGCATTAAAAGCAAGATGTTCCAATTAGCCACATTTAATACTGCAGGGTGTCCATCTCAGCATTGACAAATGAAAGAAGTACTCTGTTTTTCAACCAGCCGCTTTCACCTGCATGAGTTAAGATATTACAGACCTTATTCCTTTTTTTGTTTGTCCAAAGAATATTTGCGAATGAGAGGAGATCATTCAGACCATTCGAGGTAGCTGATGTATCTCAAAACTTTACTTGATCTTAAAAGGACCCCAGCGATTCGGCATCAACAACACGAACATGAAAACCCATTTAATACCCTCACAACTCCATGTCAAGAGTCTCCTACTCTCTGTTCTGAGTCTCTCCACTCAATCTCCTGTCCTCTGATATTGGTTTCTGTGTTGCACTTAAAAGCAGTGGGAAGGGTTAACTTTGCCAACTCCTTTTAAGATTTAAATATTCAACCATTTAGCTTCAAGGAGATAAAACTCACAAAATTAACACAGAGAGAAAACACTGAAAATAAATTTGCAAATAGGTCGGTAGCAAGAGATAATATGATCTCCAGGGCACCTGGGTTGTTGATTAATACAGCAGCAATGAGATCAAACAACTTATGTAAAAGGTATACCTTGAACAATAAAAATAATTACAGTTTCACAGCTTAATCATTTTAATAATGAGTTTTAAGAAACAATGCTTTCAGCAGCATTGGTGGTGGTTTCCTCTGATGAGATTCTTCTTGGAGGTCTAGGCATCAGCCTCCAATGGTGGCTTTTGATGTCTCTGTCCCTTGTTTAGTGGGATGAATACAAGGGAGAGGGATATCCATTGTTTTAATAAGATGTTTCGGGTTAGGGAATACTCTTCCATAACGTTAAACACTGTCGTGAATTCTAATGTAAAAGTCAACTGTTTTAGCTAGTGCCTTTATCTAGTTAACAATAATAGTACCAGATGAAAGCTGAAGCTGAAATGCTTGTCTACATGACATTTACCTTCCACAAAGGACGTCTCGCAGGTGGTTGACAGATGTGAAAAATACCTACAATTAAAGTGGCATAGAGACTAGCATGGATTTCACTTTCAGATATTCTTTCAAAATTCAGATTAATGTGGTGAATGTCGAAGGCTAGGACTGAATCATCAAGTACCGTGTTGATGTGGTAGTGTCGTAGATCTGAATCCCATGTGGAACAATCTCTCAAAAGATACCCTGCTTTGTTGAAAAGTTTGAAATGCTGAATTGAATTAAAAAAAAAAAAAAAAAAAAAACACATACACAAAACAAAACCCTCCCAGCTCCACCCCTGGATTTGAGTTGGGATTGGAACAGATACGTTTCTAAATGCAGGAGACCAGCCTCTGCTCTCCATTCCAGAAATCAATATCTCATTACAAGCCTGTCTGAAGATGCTCCAAACAGCCATGAATGCAGTTAGTGCAGCAAACAAACCATTGTCCCCCCTCTCTTTTCTTTTCTATCACTCCTCTCCATCTACTTATACATCAAAGCTTCCCATCTCATTGCCCCCTCTTTCTTCCTCCCTCAATCTCTCCCTCACTTCCTGTCTGCCTATCAATTATTAACCCCCCTTACTCATCTTTTCTATACTTATCTGCCCCCCCCCCTGTCTGATTCTCCACAGTTATCTCTATCACAACTAACTGTATCACATTTCTAATCTCTCCGATTCATCTTCTCTTTTCTCTTTCTCTTCTTCTGAATAGACACCTTATACATGTACATCTTAACTGGCACGCCTAACTCCACCATCTCTCCCTGTATCTCTCTCTGTCACAACACCTGTATTGAGGTCCTTCTCTCTCTCCCAATTATTAAACTGCCGGCTGACAAACCTGTCTAGCAGGTATATTACAGCCTAGCTGAGGCATTAATCAATCAGCAGAGATTGTGTTAATAATCACTGGTCAGGCAGGCCTTATTCCTGTATTGCTAGCTGTTTTCTCTACTATCTATGCTTTTCTACTGCCTGATTTGTTTCAGAGACTCAGAAATACAGTAGCAGCCATGAATATTTGCCTCACCCAAACACAATTTAAATCATACTTTCACCATCAAAATATAGTGGAACTGTTTCAGTGATTACTTTCTAGGCCTGGGGTGTACAGTATAGCAACCATTTATTTACCTCAAGCTTCAAATGTATCTTAAACCTCCCCGGTATAGTACATTCAGTACTGGGCCTCTCTCAAGCAGATTTTTATGGTGCTTTTGTGATGCCCACTGGAAGCTAAGCACGTGTCACCACCCGGCTCCACCTAGCTCTTTTTGCATTGTTAAATTCTACAGTAAACACTGCTTGGCTTTGTTTTGTTTGTTAGGACCGCTCTACCTGACTGGATGTGGCATTCCTCTGGTATACCCAGGGTCTGCATGGTCGAATGAACGCTGTAATTTACTTAAGTATCATTACCAACAATGCTGTACATGGACCCCGACTGCGATGGCTACTTTCAAGACCATAATGCAATATGCCAGAATTGTAGCAGGACTTCTTCCATCGACATCTTTAGCATGTTTCTGGGGTGAACTTGAATGACGCATTCGTCATCACAATCCTCTGTCAACCTCTCTGCACCATGCGTGAGAAATATTAACTGAATGGATTGACAACCCTCTAGACACCTTACAACACACTGTAGTCTGCACCATGTCATTTCAAGGCTGAGATCAGGGCAAACAGTAGGATCAGCTGTAGTGTGATGAGAACACACAGACCCTGACGATTTTTGCCTACTTAAGTGCGTAAGAGATGGAGAAACACTCCAATTGAAATCCACAGCTAAGACAGCCAAGACATAAACCTGCGTTTTCTTGAGTGTATCACTAACCCTGGGCCTTTTCCAGGACTAATTTTTAAGGTTAAATGACAGGAAACACTTTGGCTTGTGCCTTCAATTGAACACTAAAGGCGGCACTAGCTTCCCATTTGTCTACTTGAATGATTTCCTTATCAATTATTTTTGATGAGAATTCTGATTGAGTGTCTTTGAAGTTTTGGATGATACTCTGTGTGAGTTTATGGACCGTTTATCAGCACAAAGACCTTGTTCAGTTTTTCAGGTTTTAAAAAGCTGGCAGAAAAATAAGCTGCTGGTTCTCTCAGGAAAAGGTGCGCATCGAAATGCATTCTATATGATCATTCAAGTAAATACATAACAGAAGTTGAAAATTAGAATTCAGAGTACACCACTCTGTTCTTCTCCCAGACATGTTTACACAGCTTAGTACTGAATTCCAATGTTCTAGTACTATTATAAAGTACAATAACATGTACCTAGCATGGTCTTAGCTACAAACCTTAAATCAAGTGTAACATACAGTCCAAAGTAGTAAAACCTGCTACACAGTCTTATTTCCAACCATGCACACACGAAACTACTTATTCTCATCAGCTATCTTCTGCTTCTGTTGAAATGGAGGAGGGTTACATGAGTTGAATGGTTTGGGAATGCAGTTTGGGTCTCGTTATCCCTGTGACAAAAGAAGAGCTAAGATTGCACGCAAAAGAAGACAATCGAAAAGTAAGCAAAGTGGCTTAAAATCAATTTTCCAAGCTTGAATACCCCAGATAGCATTAAATCGGTCTGTGGTAAAGGGAGCATGAGAAGGTTGTGTCAGTATCTCTACTTGATGGAAAACAAGTACACTGATGTAGCTTTACTCATAGACCATCATTATTTGTCATAACCACTTTTTATTGATTTTTTTTTATTGCAGCTAGGGCTACTGGTGGGTTCTTTGAATGCAGTTTTAACATACCACACAGTGACAGGTGGCTGAATGTCTTAACAGTGGAAAGTGTTTTAGACATTACAGAACTCCTCGTTCACATTCTCAATAGAGTTGCCACCCCATGTGTACTACGCATTGTTGCAAATCACAATTGTGATTATTTTGGTCGGTTTTATCCATGTTCCCTGGATCGTTAATAAGCTGGAGATTGCTCCAAAAGTAATTGCACTCCCCACCCCTTGTGCAGCTTTGAGCGAATGCTTCTTTTTCATCTTCTGAACTGTACATTGCTGTGCGCGTCTTTGCACGGTGATTAAAAACCACACTGTGAAAGAAAACCGAAAAACGGTTGAGAGCAGGCTTCAATATGGAGCTCAGAAACACAAAAGGGAGACATTCTCTGTAAACAATGAAGAATACAGAACACCATAATACCATTTGCATTTTCAAAGAGCCTTTCATCTCAAGGGCCTGGACAACTATCTACAATAACAGTCAAACAAAAGTCTCCAAGACTCCACAATGTACATGCATCATAACAACAAGCTCCTGGATTTCTCAGCCGAGCAGTAGGCAGGGAAAAAGAAGACCAGCCTTTTATCAAGGATGCAGGTGACGTGCGTATATGGCAGTATTTGCTCCTGTAGAGAAGCAGGAGCAAGGTAATACATTTCCTTATCTATGTTTAAAAAAAATCTGATATTCAAAAGGGAGCAAGACCATCTAAGATAGGAGTCGTGTGCTGGGAAGGTTTAGTCCTTGTCAAAATGCTGGAGTGGAATGACTTTGATAGCAGTCTCCCAGTTGAATAATATCAGAACCAATTTGGGGGAGTACACTAGTTCTTGAGAATAATGTTGTATTTACAATAAACTAAGGAGGAGTTAATTTAATCAGCCTCTACCATGCTGGAATAAACCACAGCTTCATTATTAGTGCATTTTACAGAACTAGGGAACCCAGATTTAATCAACCGCCCTGCATAACCTCTAAAAATAAGGGGTTCATGAAACCCAATGGTGTGTAAAACGCAGCTGCAGCTTATCCAGGCAGTGAAAACTGCAGTCAATATCGGTTGTCCCTTGTTTAATAAACTCTAACTAAAAATATTCATCCAACAAAATCCATCTCTTACGCGCAGTTGTTGAGGTGTTTGCTTGTGGTGGGCTGGGTTGCTGGTTCACGCCCAGCCTCCTCCCTGTTACATGTACATGTTTGCTATAACATGTGTTTCTTTACATACCGCATATTTATTTTAGTTTTAACATCCACATTTTTATTTATTTTTTAAATTTAGTGGTCACCAATTATTTTTATCGTTTTCACCCCAATTTAGTAGTGTCCAATTATTTTTTTATTGCTCATTACCAAATACCCTTTGTAATTATGAGTATTCTGTTTGTCCTGGGGACCAGACTCCCTGAATATTTCAATAAACCTGGCAACTGATTGAAGAAAAGGACTCTGAGCATTTTCTTGGGAGGCGATTGCTCAGACGAATCAGGACTTCAGATCGACGTGTAGTTACACAGTTTTTAGAATGTAGCTGTCCTCCTTGATAATTCATGTACATTGAGGACACAATTAGTTAAGACTACCGCCCAGTAGAGTTTATTGGACTTTACACACTTGCTTAGTGTTTTGTCTTTGTTTGTACTGTTTGGTTTAGTGGGAGGGGGTACGGAACAATCAGACAGTAAGTTCCAGAAGCTATGTACAGAACAGTAATGAACAGGAGTGTGTGTCTCGTACAAAGGCTGTCCTCCGAAGTTGAGTAATTCTGATTTTGCTTAAGCTCTGATTTTGCTTAAGCAGATAAAGTAACTTCTTAGTAAAACTACGTACTAAGAACCAGCACGAATACTTATTGTCTTGCCCCGATCATAAGAGGGTTTGCCAGTCACCGCCACCTATTGATGGTGAGCCTTACAGATGGCACCAGCCAACCTTTGGAACTATGGAAAAAGATTGTGTTGGATTATATTGATATACAAAGAGCTTTACAAACTTGGGATGCAAATCAATAAAGACACTTGAAGTTTTTTTTCGATTCTGGGTGATGTGCTCAGAAATAGCCTATTATATTTCTCTGTTACAAACTGCTTTAATAGTCCTCCTAGGTTTGGAAAATAAATAAGATGGAGATTCAAGCATTGGGACACAGGTGGAGACAACGGTGAAACAACTGATCGTACAGCAGGGGCTGTGAATGGGACGAGACCATGCCGTCATGTATAGAGAAACCACAAGATATAATTAAGGTTTTTTATAACTGGGACCAGCTTCTTTTCACACATTGCAAGAAAAGGACTCTGTGCAGACTCACCCATGCTTCAGTGTGAATCCATCTTATATTCTAAAAGTAGGGTATGTTGGAAAACATGTCCTATACTGGTGTTCTTTTCTGAAAAGAGACTAATATTGGGATAGCAGACTGTTTGGTTCAAATTGCATGTACTGCTAACCACTGATAGAGACGATGCGTCTACAAACTGCCCAACAATGACTGCAAGCTAACGAGATAACAATGCTGTGGATGGTGAGCCGAGGATAGCCTGGCCATGGACCCAGAACCCTCCGGCCATGTAACTGGGACCTAAATTTGTAAGGTCAGGCTATAGGGCAGCAGTTTAGTGCCTGTGAGCTTCCATCCTCAATTAGCAAAGGATAGCGCTTGAGCCTCGGAGTTTAGTGCCACCTCAATCCAAAGGAATAGCTGGACTAGGGCGTCCAGACTATAGGGCGCATCCTGCACTCCACGCGGAGCGCCTTTACTGGATGCGCAACTCGGGAGCCCTTTAACATCTGTACTTTACCGTCTTCCTTATAATACACGCAACATCTAAAGAGATGTCTGTTCTGTCCAATCGTTCTTGAACGCTCACAGATAATTCAAATCCAGGGCCTTGAAAACAGCCTTCCACTCCGAACATAATTCTTAATAATTGCTGTTCTGTTACAATGTATTATCATACTTCATATTTTATTTTATTTTTTAAACAGATGATTTTCTTCTGATACTGTGTACAGCCTAATTACATTTTCAAAATTAAAAAGATCCCCTCCCCGTTATTTCGATTTCAAACCCAGTAAAAACAAATGGCCTAATTATAACCCACTAGCAAGTGTTTTTCACATGCATATTTAAGTGAACTGTAATTAAAATGGGTAATTTAATTAGCCTATTGTAACAAACCTAGCTGCAAACAGAAGCTGTAGCAAGGCACTTGTTTAGACTTGCAGTGATCAGAAAAGGGGGTTATTAGAACTCTTGTTAGCACCATCACGATTCCAATATCTCAGTTGAGTGCACAAGCTCAGTCTTCACACCTCCACTGAACTGCAGTGGGCAGGTCAGGGTTCACTGAATCCATTTAGCGTTTTCTTAATTGCATTTTTTAAAGATATACACAACAGAGTTCAGGCAAGCAAGGTAACCAAGCATTCACAGATGAATTATACACCTCTGCAGTCAATGAGTTACATACATACTGTATATACTGCGGTAATTCCTTTCCTCAGCTCATTGGCGTGCATACAATATCTTGTGAAGATACAGAATGTGAACCAAGAAGTCACTTCACTCTTTATAATTATTACGTCATAAGAAATTGAAGCTATGTATGGATTCCTGGAAGCTAATAACAGTGTGATAACACTGGCTGCGTCTAGCAGCTCACAACAGAACAACGCGTGTTCACCATCAAACTCCATGGTCCGAACATGCTCAAAGAAGCTGCTGGCAAATCCCAAAGACAGGAGGTGTTCCAGCTGACTGGTGGATTGCAAATGTGTTACCAATATCGGTCTGACTTTTAAACATGTAAAAACCATGGAATAAAATCTTAACAGGATGATTTTAGAAAATTCAGAAAAGAACAATGGATAAAAGTACACATGAAATAGTAAGATTTTCAAAAGGCCTTAGACAAAGTGGTGCACAAAGAACACATTGACTGAAATCCAAGATGGTACACGCATGTTGTGGAGACACAATTGGTTAAAGTACAGGAGTAACTTCTCGTAACTGTGTGTGGTGCTGCACAGATCGCTGCAGAGATTTTCCGATCCATTGTATCTAATGAACAAACTGCACAGCACAATTAGCAAGCTTGCACACTGGGAAACTGCAGAGGTCACAAAGCAGGAGGAAGGTAAAGTTGTCTTAGAAGTGACCACTAGGACTGTTCAGTGATAATGTCTGTCCCCTGTGCAACTCAGTAAGTAAGTAGATGAAAGAGATCAGGAGACAGGAACTACAGCTGCAAACCTATAATTATCAACCTCACTTTAGAAATGCAGCTTGTGCTGTAAGAGTTACTATGCCTGGTAGATAACGATCCAATCATAAACACCTACATGTAAGGATAGAGAAACCACATAATAGGATATTACACAAGTGAGAAAGGAAATATTATGAAAATGTGAATATAAAGTATCCCTTCAACTGTTTGATATCATACAAAACAGAAACATGTTGAACTCAAGTGTAAACACATGGATAGACTGAAGACTTAAATGCCCATTTGCTGCTGTGACTCAATCAATGCCACTAAATGCACACAAGAATTCCAGTAGTTTTCAAATTCATGGGTTTCAGAAATCATATCAGAACAACGTATTGGACTAACTCTTCCAAACCAATAAGTAAACACAGAAAAGTTTCAGAAAACTAACTTGTCAAGCATCAACAAGTGTTTATTGAATGTTTTTGGCTAGTTTAAATTGACCATTTTAAAATAAGAGCACACCAAAGCAAGTTCAAGTGCTTGTAATCGAGTTTCATTGAAATTTGCGTCACTACTGCACAGTCGTTCACTGTCCCCAGGCATATGCAGCCCCAGCAGGGGACAGTAAGACAAGATCAAATCCATCCAAGGCTGTGATCAAAAGCAGAGGTGCAAATTGGTGCTGAACTGTTTTGAAAGTTCAGCACCAGATGGCCTACTGGTGCTAAATTGTCAACCCCCTGCTGCTCTTCAATTAGTTTTTAGTGATAAATGGTATTCAACACAATTGTGTGCTGTATATTTATATGTATAATCGCAATATTAAGAAACTGAAAACAGCAAAGCTGAGTAGGGCAAACATTTGATGCATTAATAGAACAACAGCTCATGAATTAATCTACACTCAATAGAAAGAAAGCTGTGTACATTGTTGATTCATTTTACTGATGGATTAGACTTACAATTAGATGCAAAAACTGTTTTGGTTTTAACTTAAATCCGTGACTAAAGGTACCTAATCAAAGCGTGACTGTTTTTTAAATCAACCAAACGTGTTTAACTTTTGTGGTAAAATGAATCGGCTCGCTAAAACGAAACATTATTTTACAATATCTGAAAACTGTAAAATGCATTTATCATTAACTGTTAAGTCTACTATCGCCCACGTACCTTTTTGACTTGTTGATTTAATTGATAATTGGGTAAAAGTGTGCTGTGAAGACATGTTTGTGACCGGTTTCTGTCTTTAAACTTTCCACGCGACACAAACCATCTCTACTGTGTATGATGAGGAGTGTGGGTGGCTCATGTGAGTAGTCCAGACCCAATGAGAAACTACCATCATCTACGGTTGCTAAGGAGTTAAAAGAAATTAAACATGTCTACTGGTGCCAGAATGTAATGTTGCTGGCGCTAAATCAGGTACCCTGGTGCTAGAAGGTAATGTTGCTGGCGCTATATGAGGTACCCTGGTGCTAGAATCTAGCGCCATAGCCCCAAATTTGTACCCCTGTAAAGTAATAAAGTGGTTGATGGGGGCCTATGTGTTCTCCACTTCCTAGTGGGCCAGAGCTCACATCCCTAAACCTGCACCATCACAACGTGCACTATTAGTCATACTTGATTCAGTTACGATTTTGAAATCGGCATGCTAGCACATCTACTGTCTGTAAAACATAATAAATTAGAAAAATACCATTGAAAGACCCTTTGAAATCAACACCATCAGCACCAGAGAGTATACCCTACATGAACCTGTAAATTCTCCATTCTAGTTAACACAACACACGCCTGTTAATTACTCTATTGATCTTTTAATCTGTTCAGCATACATTGATCCACATGTGAAGGTGTGCAGTGAGCGTGGGAGTTTATTAAGAGCTAGCCATAGTGTAAAACAAGGCAAAGATCCTTTTTATGACTGTTTTGCATCCAGGGGTATACTAAAGCCTGAATTCCTGCACTAATTCTCCACTGAGCCCTTATTATAGACGGCTGCAGGTTTTAAAACCCAAGGAAAAATAAAACAGAGCTTCAATAATAGAATATTTTTATTCAGACTACTTTTGCAATACTGTTAAGTAATACTTTTTGTCCTTCATAGCCAAAATCACAGGGTTTCATTTAGAGTTTCTACAATAAGAACCTATGGATATAAAAAGGGTTACAGGATATCAAAAGCAGCTGGGAAAAAAAAAAAAAAAAAAAAAATTATACATAAATTGACTTATCCTAGATATATTTCTTTTTAAGACATCTTCTGCCCCTACAGCGAAAAATACCTTTTGGGGAATTTAAGAAAACCTACTGTGCTTTTTTCCAAAGCAGAGAGAACATTACTGAAGATAAACTGACAATACTAGTTTAAAATTGAACAGGCGTGCATGAGCAGTTAACAGCCTGTGATTCTGAATTCAGGATGTCGCGTTCTCACCCTCCCAGGACAGTAGAAGACAATAAGTGGAGAGCTTGGGGAGCGGGGTCACTGACCCTCTGTGACAGGCTGACAAGATGGACCCCAGGGGGCCACAGTGGGCCTTTGTTGTCTGCTGTCCTTGTCCACACCAGCGCCAGCATTGTCTCAGCTTGTACTGCAATGACACAGGACCTTACAGAACTTGACCGTGCTGCTGCAGGAATGACCGTTAACATAGGCGGGGATATTGAAAAAAAAAAATGTATATGTAAACAGAACCTTATTAATTCTCAACAGGGACAAAACAGCCTGGATGCTATGTGGCACCAGTCGAACAATGAGGGACAGCTGGCACTGTTATAGCAACCCTTCTGAGCATATCATTGTAGAAATAGCTGACACTACTGTAGTTACTTTTTATTCAAATAGAATAAATAAGTCATTAAAAAAAAAATGCAGTTAAAATTGGCTGGGACAAATCGAATGGTTCCAGGAAGTGAAAAACCCTGCTAAAAACTCTTGTCTCTGACTGTATATGGCTCTATAATCTAATCTCGTTCTGGGCACCAGAGGCTTAGCCCAGCCCTAACTTCACTGCTGTCCTCTTGCTCACAAGAGACAGGAGCGACTGTACACGTTCAATCACATAACAGTGTATCATATGATTAAACAGCAATCAATACCCCTGGGGACAGGTTTTCCTATACTGGGAAAGCCCACAGCTTTACTACACAACCCATTTTATAATGATGCTTTTTAGATTGCAAGACTGAGAAAACCCTTGTTTTTGTATGATGTTTTCACACTTGATTATAAAACAAGTGATCTTTTTTTTTCCCCAATTAACAGCATTATCACCGGGCTCCTTATTTGTGCCGATGACCTTTGTGTTCATTGCTAATTCAGGATATGCAGGTGTTTCAAATACCATGTAGTGGCAGTGCTGTATCTGTAATTTGCAAAGAACAAAAACATCTACAACCGGTCAGCGTTTCCACTTGTGTAGGACAAGTCATGGGTAAGTCCAGCCCTGATGCAAGCTGATTGCATGAGGATGCATTCAGTGTTTGGAAAGGTGCAGTGTAATTATTATTTCAATGTGTGCAGCTCTCTGAGAACACACAGTACATACATTACCCATGAACATTAATTTGTACTTCGGCTTGGGCATTTAGCTGCACAAGGTGGCCCTTACCACGTGGTAAAGCCCTCTGCTTCAGGTTCTATTGCTTAATTTAAACAAATTGCGATAATCATGACCAGGGTATTATTAGCGTTACATACCAGTCTTTATATGTCTTTTTTTTTTATTGGAGCAGGAAACTACCAAAAACCACACAGCATACTGTACATATGAAATGTGAGTTCAAACAGCAGTTCAATGACAAATACACACAGGCATGGCATATTGACTGTTTATTAACTTGTAATTAAACTTCAGCAAGTGGTTAATTGCATAAGCTAAATACTTATTTATGACGCTCAAAATAAAGCACTACCGTTAAGTGTTACAGCTTTCAGTGTCGTGGCTGACAGAGGGGACTGGCTCTATGCACATGGAAGGAACAGTGCAGTCCGGGCAGGTCTCTCAGGTGGAGGAAAGTGAGATGCTGTTGAACGCTAAAGCCCTCGGTTATCCTGGGCACACACAGGCGCCGGGAGGAATAAATGCCAGTGACTGCATCTAAAGGTCAGACAGAGATTCATTTAAGGGTAGTAAAAGACCAGGTATTGACAGCAAAGCCTTTTTTTGTTTTCGCGGAAAGGCAGATCAAGCTTATAGAACAGGTCTGTGTCTGTGACTGACAGCATTACAGAATGAACCATTGATCTGAAAGCATCTTAGATTGCATCTATTGAATGGTTTGAAATCTTAAGATTTTGTAGGAAACAAACATGCAAAGTCTTTATCTCTATAAATTACAGTAAAGAAGATCATTTGGCTCTTGCATTGATGGTAATTAGTGAGATACGCACCGTTTGTGCAGACCAGGGAATGGGAATATTGGTTTAAAAAGAACTGACCAACTTATAACTTGTGCCACATATATGCAAATAAATTGATATGTTTAAAGCATGACACATGTAATAAGCACAGATATATTGAAGCCGTGTCTTTTGCAATCTGGTTAAATGTTATCTCTTTTTTAAAATGTCTTTGCTACCCAATCAACTATTTTGTTGTAGTAAACTAAGCTTGTTTTATGTTAGTCTTGTTTTTCTTTGTTAGTAAAATATAGAACTCTTTTAAGGTTGTAGGGCTCTGGATTAAAAGCAAACTTAAAAGCAGCGATTTGCTTTATTCCTCATGAATCTTGGGGATTTTAAAAGCATACATCTACTCACAGCACAGGACGTCTTCAAACAAGATGGCACCATCTCAAAGGATTTATTTGATTACACTTTATTTAATATGTTTTTGGCAGTTTCTTTAAAAACGTCTTTAATCATTAATTTGTAAACAAAATAGACCCTTTTTATCTTTGCCATGTTTAAGTAAAAAAAAAAAATCTAATTTTCTGTCTCAGGCAACTGCCTTTCAGGATGTAAAAATAGATTTCACATTAACATGAAGTGTGAAAACCACAGGTGTTGTTTCACAACGGCAGTATAACGCAATGCTTTAATGACTGTAGAATGTAATTAGTGTATACTTCAAAACATACTGTCTTGGTAAGTATTGGTAGAAAACTGCCAAATTGAAAACGTACCAATCTAATGTTATCACAGTAGCACATTTCTTAGCAAACAAGAAATGTGAACATCAAGTCAACTATTGAACCCTAGCCACAATTTATTTTTTTCTTGATCTTTGTTGGCTTGCCAACAGTGAAGTAATGTTTTATGAATACTAAATTTCATTTAATCCATCAGGAAAAATATGAAGATAATCACTCACAAGTGTTCCGTCTGCCCTACGCACAGAAACGTAGGTCACAGGATATCAATATGGCAGATATACTGCCATATTGGTCATAGGTCATAGGTCAGTGTCATGGCCAACAAGACATTACTTTGTAGGAACAATTCAATAATTGATAATTCAGAGTTTATCTGGGTTAATTAGTTAGAGGAAAGATAGAGGACTTACTATAATCACACATTCACACGCAGACAGGAGGAATGTTTAATCGACGATAGTATTTTGTTAAGTACAAAAATATTAAACAGAAATCAGAAAAGTCCGAAAGTAAATCTCTTAGTCTATAAGCACAAGTCAAAAACTCTCACTGCACTCATGCTGGCTAGCTAGCAAATGAAATATGACACCACCTGTCTTCCTCACAAACAAAGCAGCCACCACAAGCTGTGACTTAGCTAGTAAATTGCTCACACACACACACAATCTTAGAATATATCACATTAAGCTTATTAATGGTATAAGATTAAGGATATAGCAAGTTTAATTTTAAATTGGTAGTGGTACAGTGAGCAAATTCTTTTTTTTTTTTTTTTTTCCCCCATCAACAACTTTTTTTTTTCAAAATCAGGAACAAAATATTAAGATTTAGTTTATAATAACTAAAAACTCTGCTGTGCATAATAGTTAAACAGCAAGGTGCAACTTACATTCAAATGAGAACACAGACTGATAAAAAAAAAAAAAAAACTTAAGTACTTGAGCTCAATTAACAACTGAAAAAAATAAGCGTGTCCACACCATACGTTCACCGAATAGGCTACAAATTGTACAAAAAATGAAAGCTTTTTTCCCTATTCTAAAGTTTGTGACATTAAAACCTGCTTAACATCCCTCCTGATAAATGTCACACTCCACTAACATCACCATCTTCTTGCCTGGATATAATGTGAGTCACTTTGGTTATAATCCCACTCTGGTTAACATCACACTGTCTCCTCATAAGCCGAGGACCTTCTCCTTATCAACATTAAATAACATACATGCAATCTTAGAATACCAACACATCTTCAAATATATAACTAACATTCATACATGTATAAATTGAAATACCTTCAGTGAAAATTACATAATAGGAATACTATGATAACTAATGTTACAACATTTTATTAAAGTCACTGTGCTAAGCCGACAGTAACATATATTATATATTTATTTGTGTAATTCATTTATAAAAAAAACAGGCCCTACATCATTTAATAATCCTTTATCTGAATGGTAGATTTACAGCTGTAATGCATTTAGAATTAGATATTTCAATTCAGTGAAAGTTTCTCTTTTCCAGTACTCAAGGATTCACTTTTTTAGCATCAAAAAACAATAGATTAAGACAATATTATCACTTCTACACCCACAATGCAGAAGCTATACGTCGCTGTACGCCTTACTTTCCAAAATCAGTTTTAATTGTATTCACAAAACAAAGAAAAAAAAAATCAAAAAGACATGGAAACAGAGCAAATGTTTTGCAATGCATTTGTATTAAGAACTTCCTATTAACAGTCTAACTGTTTAGACTTGAAGACATTGAAAAAGACTTCTAGTCAAAATGTTTGTCACAGAATTGAAGTTTATTTTCGGTTTCTCTCAACGGTTTAGTCTCTCTAAATAAATACAATTACTGTTTCCAACCCAGATAAGGGTCTTGGCCCCTAACAACCGAAGTCAGTGGAAGTAGCTGCCTTTGCCCCTTAGTACAGAATGGGCACACTGCAACTGAAGTGCCTCTGCACAGCCTCTGTGTGACACATGATGACACAGGAATGAATTGACTTGGTTACATTTCTTGTAAAATGAATGCACGTCTTGTACAATTTGAAATTAAACCAGGTTACACAGCATAGCAAGGCGTGCCAGACAATTCTATTTGCCCACCAACAGTCAACAGATTAGATGTATTTATTCCACCTTGATATTTCTTATTTTTTCACTATGAAAAGCATAATCCTTCCCTAAATTTGAATGTGGAAGCCGATAGCTAATGCAAGTGGTGGTCTGTTTGTTTGGGTTGTATTCAGTCCTGCGAATCAATGGGGATTCTCCGGAAAGAACACATCCTTGCACCACAAGCAAGTTGTTAAGACACACTTTAAATTCATGGAAAATTCCTCTGGAACTATACCAGCCTTTTATCAGCAGTAAATATAGAGCCTTCCACGCATGAAGGAAACATGAATATCATTTTGCTGTGCCTATTATAACCTCATCTCTTCAACAGGGGACAGAGCATCTAAAGGCAGTACATCACACAAAACTGCTATTTATAGCAGGGTTCTCGCTAAACTGCAGGTCAGGGTAGTGGGAATGGCTGAAAGGTCAAGCCCTTGGACAGTCCTGTGTCAAGCCCTTGGACAGTCCTGTGTCCTGGTGTATGTAAAGCTATCAGGGATTATTAGTCAGAATTTGGAATTGCAGAACTCGGGGATCTGTTCTTAGCACACAGGCAGACAAAGGGGTCCAGTGATGGATAATTCATTCTCGCTATAAATGGGCTAAGCCCAAGAGGTTTGAGAAGCTCATTCCGTTTCTCTGGTTTGAGGGATTCATTTACCAAGAAACGAGCCCCATTGGTTGAAATTAAATGTGCAGGAGGCAGTACATTGTGGCGGTCGGATTGAGATGTAATGTAATCGTCTCGAAAGAAAAAAAAAAAAAAAGATTTGCAAAACTCTCCCCCGCTAATTCCCATGTACTTCATGTACTATTCGCAGTCTAGGCAGTATCCCAGCGGATACAATCTGGAAAGGGTCAGCAGTTAATCTAAAAACTAGCTAAGAGCTCACTCTGCTGTACCAGGCTGTACCGCCTGCCTGCCTCTCTCAGTTTGCACACTCTGGTGTAGATGCCAATGGTAAAAGCTCAAAGCTGTTGCTGCATCTTGTTTATGACCCATTTCAAGAGAAACTGGGGAAACTACAGATTCCACCATGATTTCTTCCCAAAGCATTAATCTCTCCCTGTGCAGCATGGCCTTGCTATGAAGCAGCAAACCTCATATTATGGAGATTGGAACAAAATAACAACAACAAAAATAATAATAAATAATGTTTAGCATAGTATGGTGAATCTGCAAGATCAAGTCATATTAAATAATTATTTTGTATCACTTAGACACAATCTATGCATAACTAATTATGTATAAGCACACAGTAATTAGACACAATGTAAAGTGTTACTGTACTTTAGCATCTTCACATGTGTTATATTTACATGCAGCACACTAACATAGCAGATCTGCTTTACCAATTGTGATGAAACTTAGCAAGGACATTCTTCAGCATTGATCGTTTTATAATCTGGAGGTTACTGTCTTTACACAAGTACGCTACATTGTTCCAGGGACCCCTGCCTCCAACTTATGTAATTTGTAAGGCAGTATAGAAAGTCTGGTTACAAATGGAGGAATGCTATTCTCTCACAATGTACAGAAAACTACAACAAAGCAAGCAAAGCAAATGCCCACATTTCTCATGCAATTCGAAATCCTATTAGAAGCAGTGTAAGCATGGTGGCTGTCATCATTTCCGAATCTGAACCATCATGAAATCTAATAGAAAAAGTAAGGTACTTATTAAGAGCGTTAATGGAAAATAATAAAGTGCGCCAGACCATGAGTAACCAATTATCGATAGCCTGGTTAAAAGGATCATCAGTCGCATACTAAACAGGTTTTAATTCTAAAACTGAAAACACAAAGGCGTGTAAATGCACAAGCCTCCGGTCAAGGGACTGGGTTGGTCTTTACACTCAGTGTACAGTCACTAACACTATTTTGCTTTTTAGCACCACTGCCAGTCTGTCCTTGGCTCAAATACCATACCAATTTAATTTATATACACTGCCAGCTAAGAAAGGCAGCTTTAAGCCTGGTCTTGAAAATCTCAGCTGTTTTAGCACAAAGTGTGACACAGCATTCCAAAAGCGAAGAGGGACCGAGAGCTGAACACCCTGTCATTAGAATCAGGCTCTTGGGACGGGTGATCTCAAGCTGGGATATACGGTATGTAGTTAATAGCTTGCTCAAAACAGGCAGGAGCTGTGGAGCAGGGTTCTGTGCAATACTAGAGGGTTATAGCACGGCAAAGGTCTGTGGATGTGTGTGGCAGTAGTAGAAGTGAATAGACCAAAGCTGAAAGGCAAGTAAAAACTCAGCAAAAACAGTTGGTGTCATGAGTTGGAATTCTCTGTGATGTGTGGAAGCCAGCTTGCATTTGGACATTTCTGAGTTTAACCCAGTGTAACAACTTAAGATCGAGGGGAAGTGTGGTTTTGGTAGCATTCTTCTGGCTACATCAGTGTGGGTTTGCTGTAGCCTATTCAGTGAACTTAAATCAGAACCCCAGATTACATCCAAGTTTCTAGCATTTGATGTAGAGGGAGGTCCAAGACTTGGGTGTATTGCCTCATAGCTCGCGTAGGGTCCATCTTCAAGCAGGGCGAGTCAAGCAATAGGGAGCTTGCAATATCAAAGCCCAGACTTGAGTGTCTTTTCTGGAGGCCTATAGGGAGTGATGCATTGGCCTTTGCACTCCCACATGCTTGGGAGGGATAATCGTCTGGGCTTGACTATGCCACTGGCCAGGTAACAAACGAGACTAGGTGGGACCAGCAGAGCCAATCTCCTTCAGGGTTCAGTTCACATGCGTTGTTCTTCAGTCTACTTGGGCTGACATTGAAAAGATGTCAAAAGATGTATTATATGAACATCTCCGGAAGTCACGCCTGTGTTTTTATAGACTTGAGGCATTCTGCAAAACTCTCATTTTACTACAGGAACCAATACTAAAATACAACGTCACTGTTCCATCACTGTGCATTCTGTGCACCTTTATCAGAAAGGAAGCACCTTGTTGACTGTCCCGTTTCATTTTCACAGTTTGTAATTTGTTCTAATTACCTCAAGTGGCTTAAATGACACAGAAATATGTCAAAGAGAAACATAAGGCACATTTAACTGTTCACAATTCAGCACTTCACTTCATACAGAATGCATTTGCCCAAGTTACGGTATGCATGGGTGTGCTTGAGCAATGATTATGTGAAAATATGAATATTTAATATAAAATTACATGGGCAACGCTTGAGGCGGTTTTTATTTTTAAAACCCCAATGGATTTTACTCAGCTAATTTTTACCCACAGCAGTCAGGATATCAAGTACTATAAGTAACAGAACCCCACACTGAGCAATACCTAATTTAAAAAAGTGGCAGCAAAAAGCTGTACAGACCCTAAATGGGGGGCTGCGTCTGTTCTCACGTCGCTCTGTGTACTTTCTGTTACACTCCTAAGAGCTTCCGTGACAACGTAAGATTTCAACACAATTTTGTCATCATAATGGCTCCACGTTTAGCACAGTTGCCCCATGAAGCAGGAGAAGCAATTAGAATGTCACTTAAGCATACCTCCCAATGAGGCATTTAAAATCAGCAAGTGTGGTAGTCAAAGCAAAACAGCCCAGATCTGTCCGCACTGAAGCACACAAAGTAATTCTTGTAAACTTCACACCTCTGTAAGGTGGAGAACTGGCCCAGAATTCACAGACACTCTAATACTTTTAGCTTGACTATTGATGTGTATTTTGTTAGAAAGCTGAACATCCATGCCCAATCTGCAGTACTGTACTACTTCCTGTAGCCCCACATAACATTCAGTTATTGTAGTTGAACTAGATCATATAACAGGAACGCTCAAGCATCATCCTCTCTACAAGACTGCAATGCTCTGTCAAACTCACAGCACAAAATGCCAGTATAAGCAACGATGGGTCGTATTTTATGAGTTTTCTATTACAGCATGACTACAGCAACGAGTCCCACTAGAATAACCTACAGTATCCAAATGTTGATGAAAATAAAATACAAATATTGTGACAAAATACCATTATAAAAATCACTCGCCTTATAATGTATTTATTTTTGAGTCGAGTTTTTTTTTTCATAAAACCTATACATTGTGCAGTGGGTTACTAATTGATGCCATCATTTTCAGTTTATTCTTTGCTTCTGACCAAAAGCTGATCAAATGCAGCAGGGCTGAGATTTCCAAGCTATGGAAAATCAGAGCAATCGTTGACTGGCATCTCTGTCCCACTCAAATCATGGTGCATTGAACCGAAACTGGTTCTACAATTAACAGGTTTCATGGTGTTCCAATGAAGGACCCCAGTCAAATATGTACTCTAAAAGGCGAGTGATGTATCATGGTATTTTGTGAACCTCTTAAGAAATTTACATTGAAAAGGAGCATGTCTGTTTATTAGTGTACACATTTTTTAGTGATAGGTTTTTTTGCACTGTTGTAAAACAGGCTTTGAGAAATATAAATATTGTTTTATCTTCCCTCTTGGCACTCAAGTGTCACTGTTGCTCATGAAGCAAGAATGCATTGTGACATTACAAACAGAATAAACAGTAATATTACATAAAACTAAATAATTGCTGGTTTTTTTCTTGCTCATCTTCCTTCCAAAGGCAAAATACAATTCCAAAACCATCTGTGTTTTTGCAGGTGCGCCATTTGCAATCTGTGTCTCTTAATTGTACCCCAAGGCTAACAAATGAAGCGTCACTGGCTAATGCCTACACTGTGCTCCGCTTTGAGTTTAGTAACAGAGAACATGATTTCTTTTTATGACAGAATACAGGTGCCTAGTATTTAATTCAAGGCGACTGGATGCATTTGAAAAATTCATGATAAAAAAGACATGGTAGGCCGTTATGTACATGGAGCGTTTCCCTTGAAAAACAACCAGTGTTACCTGTGTACTCACACTGTCACCCCTCCTCTGTGACTGCTGTTTTACAGGTTAGTTCTTTACACTGTCTCATCAGTGGAGAAATATTTCTAATCCACTATGACCTCTAAAG
>NC_054565.1:3924473-4057560 GCF_017654505.1 Polyodon spathula | reverse complement strand
TAACAAGGGACCAGCCTTGATGGGCCGAATGACCTTTTCTCATTCCCAAACGTTTCTTATGTTCTTTATAAATGATTCCTTTAAGGAAAATCCTAATTCCGATGGATCAAAAAAGAAAAGATGAAAAGAAAATGAAAAGAATAAGCTCACCCTTCTGGTAAGAAAATAATAGTGATATTAATTTTTAAATTCCTGCAATACCTCAATATCACAGTGAAATCATACATCTGCAGGCTTCCCTGTCTCTATGACCTGAGCTTGCACTTATGTTAAAAAAAGTAATTAACTATTTGGCCCTTTGGTGTGACCAAGCTTTCCCCCATGGGAGTTACTGTGACAGAAAAAGACCTGTCTTCCCATTGAAATCAATATTTTACAAAGCAGATATTCAAAGCACCAAAGAACAGTGTAGCAACGAGCATATGCATAGCAATTTAATAGCTTCCTAGGAGTGATATTATCATTCTGGGGCACCATTCCCTTATATGGGTTTTCCATGGCTACCTTTGATCTTTGTCTTATTTGTTTCCTGAATCCCCATCTGAAGGTGATGTCTTGATGTCCATTATCCACACTCAGTCACACAGCCTCAGCTAGCCACTCCCCCTGCAGGTCAGCAACGTACAGCATCTCAGGGTAACACACACCAAAACCCAAGCGAGCAACGAAACCAAACCAACAGTCTTTGAATTATACAACAAAATAACAGGACAATAAATGCAACGATGAAACAATAATGAACATTGTCCCCAAAATCCCATATACCCAGCGTCCTTTGTGTTTAGGTCTCACCAAGGTGAATACAATTCCATGCTTTTTAGACACCGCATGAAAGAAGGATTTATATATATATTAAATTCATTAGAGACAACAGCTGTAGTGCGACTTCATTGATCACATCGTTCTTCTGTTTAAGCGTGACATTACAAACAACATGATTTTTCATAGCCACTGTTTCTACCTTTTCTACTCTGTTGGTGTAAAGCAGGGATTTCTGAGCCGGTGGTTACAGTGGTACAGAATCTTATTATATACTGTGCTTGTGAGGGAGCTCCGAAGGGAAAATGGAAACTTGTTAATCACATTACTGAAAGGTTGACAATCGATAGTACTGCATGATGGCTGTCATTTCTCAGTCAGGAGGACAAATCAGGAATCCCCCAGCTGTTATTCCCTCATTTGTTATACTGTGTAATGCAGAGTTTAAAAGACCAGCAGAAAATTACATGATTTTTAACAAAACGCAAGTCTGTCAGCACAAAGCCATGTGAAATAAGGAATGTGGTGTCTTTACAGTGTGTGCAATGTTGTTATTATAATAAATTGGTAGATTGGAATAATCAAACTGATAGCCTGCTTTGCACATTCAAAAATACAATCAAGCAACTATCAATTGTCTTTTTTTCATCTGTATAATTACAGCTGCTGGCACAAAAAACAACAGAGTATGATGTTAGATGCAGTAGGTGCAATCTTTAAAATGCTGTTAAGGTTAGCATTGCTATCCTTATATTGGCTTTTAAAAAGTGCCAAATATAAGAAATGATGAGCACTATGTGCAATTATGTAATGCTCACATGCCATAAAAAATCTTTCTCAAAGCTGTTGTGTTATTTTGTACTTCTAGTCATAATTGTAAAAGCTGCTATAAGGAAAGCTGTTCCATAATTAAAATGTTAGTCTAGTGTATACATGATATATAGGGGGTGATCGGTACACTAGGGTTACTGCACTTAGAGTACTGTGTCCAATCCTTGTCACCACAGTACCAAGACCAGAAGACACAGAAATCAGGACCAAAGGACACAGTTAAGACAGAGGGAAGGAGACACCTGTTCACACAAGGGAGTTGTGAGGGTATGGAATGGGTTACCTAGTCATGTTGTTGAGGCAGAATCACTATGATCCTTTAAGACCCACAATGATAAAGTTCTGAGATCAATCAAACACTAAGATCCGGAAGAGCCTAGATGGACCAACTGTCCTCCTCTGGTGAGTAAATCTTCTTATGTTTTATATTTAAATAAGATCAATTGAATGAATCGCTATGTCTCTAATATGGCCCTGATACTACTATATTAGTGGAGGGTTACTGCATTGCATGTTTAATGCATTGCATGGAGATCAATAAGCTATCATGCCAGGTGTACAAATCAGGGATCCCTGAGGCATCAGTGTGGTCCAGTGACTGACTAATTGTGTGTGACCCTGAGCAAGTCACTTAACCTCCTTGTGCTCCATCCTGCGGATGAGATGTTAAATCAATGTCCTATTGTAAGTGACTCTGCATATAATGCACACTTCACAGTCTACCTCTGTAAAGCGCTTTGTGATGGTGGTCCACTATGAAAGGCGCTATATAAAAATAAAGATATTATTATTATTATTATTATTATTATTATTATTATTATTATTATTATTATTATTATGCCGTTACCCAACACCAAAAGTCTGTGTTAATCTGAAAAATCACACCAATGGCTATGGATCCGGCTGATAATATATTCTGATTTGTTCAACTTGGTGTTTATTTTAAGACAATGCAATTACACTTGACAGACTGTTAAACATTTCACGTTTGAATATATATTCAATTTATTTGTTGGCAGCTAGGGTGATGTCTAATAAATCGATTAAAAGAAAAAAGTTTATAATGAGAGAGGACATGTTTATTTCTTTGCAGAGTAAAAAACTGCCTAACACATTGCAGCAAACCCAGAGAACAAATTGAAAACAAAAAATGAAAGACAAACAGTTGTAATTTGCTTAACAAAGACTGTCAGACATATGAAATAGGAGTACAGTGGAGATTGAATGCATACATCATTTTTGTTAGGATTTGTTCGTGTTTCATCTGACGCCACTTGTACATGTTGTGCCTACCTAACAAATATACAGTGTCTGGTAATGAATGTTGATGAAAATATGCAAATGACTTGTCACGGGACTTATTCTGTTTACATATATTTAAATACATTTAAATGAACAAGTGGAATAAAAACATCCTTGAGAACTGAGGCCTGCTTATTTACTGGTTTTAAATGCATTTGAAAAAAAAACCTTGGAAACTCATGATTAAAACAAAAGTCAGGATCTTCACACCTGCCCCACCGCGTCTGGTATACTACGACAACTGTGTACAAAATGCTGCTCAGACTGTTTGGACTTTTTACACTAACCCTAGGACTGGTCTGTGACCCGTTCAACTGAGACCTGCTAGGGAGTAGGTCTCAGACCACTTTTAGACAGAACAGTTTCAAAAGATTGGTTCAAGAAAAGTCTGGACAGACAATTTGGTTCTATAACTGTTTGCCTTTCCAGAAAGACTGATCATAAGCAAACTTCCTGCCTTTTATTTATTTCTTTATTATGGGTTAGAATGGCAATGTCCTGTACCAAGCTGCTGATTAAAATACTAAATATTGTTTAAACAATTGTACTTATTCCACTTTCACAAAGAAATACAGGACTAAATAAATATTATGCAATCCTGTAATATATGTGTTGAAGGAAGCTGTTTGTGGAATTGATACACATTTTTATAATGGCTCATTAAAGCCAGGGAAAATCAATTTCAAACATATTGTACTTTTTCTGTATAAATTATATAACAATTTGTATTTTGAGATCTGGATATAATGTATCTTGTTGTTGCCAATCATATTTAATATCAAATCCTATTTTTAATTAAATAGAGCAGTGGAAAGGTGGTGGGCAATCCACTGACACACAAGAGACAGAACTGTAGTTGAAACGACACTTCGGCTTACTGAATTATTTTGGTCTGCAGAGGGTGCTGTTGTCCGTGACCTGAATACTGGCAATGCTAAACTACTTTTATTTGAGCGTCGTTATGGTCTTAAAAGTCTACTTCTGCACATCAGCATTGCACTGTACAGTAATTTAGCACTTGTGCTTTGATATACGATCACGAGACCAGTAAATTATCAGACAACTATTTGAACAATGAGCCCCTAGAGTAAGACTCGCCCCCCTGGCATGAGAAGCTAGCTCCATCCCTCATTGGAAGTGTTCTAATTTGAATGCAAGTTTTGCCTTTTTGTTTAACTATTATGCACAATAATGTTTTTAGTTATTGGATCTTCTGTTAAAAAGTTTGTTCTTTATTAAACGTGAATGCATCGATCATCGTTGATAAATGTCTATACAATAATCGAATATGAAATTAGGGTGCAGATTGCACCACTAGTAAATACACATGCATTTTCTAAGTAGCTACTATGTAAATACACAGTAATTAGAGACACTTAATGTAAAGCGTACATATCATTATTTATTTGACTTAATTACTTTTCTGTTCTTGAAGATCTACTGTACAAAAAAAGAGGAAATGACAAGCCCCCTTGGATTGATTAAATCAAATTAGATATGAGACCTGTCTTGAGAGAACATTTCTCTGAGGATCTGGTCTGAGAGCAGTCGTAGTCTAAACACAGTTTTATGCACCATGCTCATATTAGACATGTACTTTACTTGCATATGCTTTACCATGCTTTGATTACACCACAGAAATAATACACAGGAGAATAAACAAAATCAAAGCATTGGTTCAGGCAAGTCTCAGAAACCTGTCATCAAATGTAAAACAGCACTGGCAGGCTAGTTATTTTCACAGACCCATCAACGACAATTAAGCAAAGATTAACTGTCATCCCTTCATAATCAGTATTCAACCCGTAACAATAAACTATGAATCATAGCCTTTGCTGTGATTTTAAGTTCACCTCTTCTCCTTTTATCATTAGTCTCATTTCAGGTAACCATGGCAATTTTCTTCACAGATCCAAAGGATGAAAAAAAAAAAATGGAGTTCACCTCAGATGCTGTACTGTGTGGCTGGCTTGTTAATTACATTTTGTATTGAGTGGCGCTCAGACTGAGCTGACATAAATCTATCCATCCATTATATGTTGCTTGTTTCCCCAGGTCATGGATTAGGCTGTGCTGCTCTAAGGAATTGCATATTCGCGGCATTTCCCAAAAAAAGAATGTTTTAACAAAGTTGCTTTTGACCGTGAGAGGAGGGAGTGTGAGTGTCCACTGATAGAGAGAGAGACCAGAAGTGTATGTCCCAAGATTTATTTACACTCCTAGGGCGGGGTTATCCCATGGAGACCATGTGGCTATACCAACAATGATAACATTTTAATTTTTTTACCAGAAATACATTTTTTTTTAAATGAAAATACACGATTGCTAAAACATGTATTGGTATAACACATAGGCAGGAACACCAACAAAGTATAAGAAATGAAATACCGAAATGCAAAAATGTAAATGGCTGTGCATTACACTCTGAAAACGACAGTAATTGCTAACAAAACAATTCCATAAATCTAACCCATTTTGCACTTACATTAAATACATTTTTTTAATGATGTGGTCTTTCTATAGAACTGTACTGATGCTTTGAAGACTGACCTAGTTGATAAGCACTACTATAACCTCCAGGGCTCCCATAACTCTTGGTCCTGTGGGTGTTTTAATTATACAAGAGCTTTATAAACTATATTGATACCAGGACACTAATCAGTATATATTCTACCATCACCCACTCTTTCAAACCCATTGCATATTCTCATTTATTCTAGTGATCTCATTCTGTGTATGTCTCATACTTGGCACAACCGTAGTTTTAAAATGAACCCAAGTTTGGGAATATGGCTGATCCACCAAGTGGGTTCTAAAAAACACAAGAAGCAGAAAGCAAATTCGTTTGTTATAGAAATGAACAACAGGACACAGTACTGTGCCTTTGTGTAATGCTGGTCACCACAGTGGGAATTGTGGCCCGAGAGAGAGCCCAGCGAATAGCAATTAATCCCAGGGCTTAATGGACTGAGCCTGTTTAGCCAGAACAAAGATGAATTAGCAGGGAGATGACTGAAGTGTTTACAGTCTTAAAATTACTTGACCTGGTTAACGCTCACTAACACATTAAGCCCAGTAGAGACACCAGGAGCAGAGGGGGCGAGACACTTAATCACAGAGAGTGGTGAGGGAAACGAATTACTTAACTAGTCACACTGTTGAGGCAGAATCACTTGGGTCCTTTAAGACCCAACTTGACAACGTCTTGAGATCAATCAGATACTAGATGGCCAAGTGGCCTGGTTTTGTTTGGACATTTTTGGATGTTTTTGTGATCTGTGTTCATATTCACTAATGCGTCAATTTATAAGCACCGTCTCCCCATTGCACTGTAAAATGAAAAACAAAGTTACAGAGGTAGCATGAAACCATTGAATTGGATCTTAAATTAACTTTTCTTTTTAATATTCACAAATTACATTATTTTATATTTCCTTTTGTCCTTTTTATGACGTTTTTTTATTGTAGTTACTGAAACATTGTGGTTTTGGGGTGTTTTTATTCTCAGTTCAGGAGCTGCTCTTTGCCCATCAATAACTTTTAGAATTATAACTTGAATATAATTTAAAAAGCACATTTCAGGCCACATGGTTGTGTGCCTGCAATCAAGTTTTACTCGATTAATAATTGCATTGGTACTACCATCATGCTACTTCCACTTGCATGCTACCAATACAGGGGTGCTCAACAAGCTGGGCTGTAGTAACGGATTGAATTAATGTGATGCTGTATACTGTGGAATATTAACCAAAACATGTACCCAGCACATACCCAAGCAATATGTTTTTTTCTCAAATTGGGTTTATAAGGGTCCGAATGATATAGAACCAATGCGACTTGGTTCATCAAATACAGTCACCAATCTCTGAGTAAAGAAATCTCTCCTATCCTCAGTCACACTTAATTTCCTACATTGGAACCGGGCCGATATATATATAATATATATATATATATATATATATATATATATATATATATATATATATATATGCAATACATATTCAGTCAATATGTCAATATTTTATAATGACTAAAACCAAAATGTGTTCCTTTTTGTTCCTAGGAAGCCATTAGACACGGCTATCTGTCCAACTAAGTGATATTCCTTCCTGCTTGAAGATGTAAAACCTATTTATTGATCAAATCTTAACAGTAATGTAACTTACAAAAAAAATGCCCAAAATATCTGAGTGTTAGACAAGCCCTTGTACAACTTGACATTCCCTTAAAGTGTCCATTAGTCTGTTTTCAAAACTGTGTTTCCTAGTATCTGGATTATTAGCGAGTCCCCACAGAAAGCCACAGTAACATTTCTTAAATTCTGCAGCGAAAATTTGCAAAATTCTGCGTCAATGACTTTTTAATGAAAAATGATTGATGAGTGTAAATAAATAAGAAAAAGTAAGCCACAGTTATTTACATTCATTTTTTAAATTTTTTTTTTTTTATTAACTCACATTACTAAAATCTTTGCCATATTTTATGGAAATCAAAGAAGAAAAAAAAACATACAATAAAGCACTGACTATTGGATGCCATTTTTTTAAATATACATAAAACATAAGAAATCTTATCAAATAAATTAAATACAGTTATGGCCAAAACATATGACTATATTTAATCACATTAGTAATAATGACATTTACCTAGCAGGATAAGATTGTAGTGGTACACTGGGATATAAATTAGCATTGGTACATTTTTCAAATGCACTGTTTTACAAATGTGTACTGAGCATTTTTGTACAAATGTAACTGGGTATTTTGAGAAACATGTGCTGTTCACCAAATTTGAAAATTGTAATTTTAAAACGCATCCACATCAAGACAGCACATAGAAATAGTTTGGAAGCTGTGACAAGCGCTTGGATACAGTGACAGAAGACACTGATTGGCTGATAAACTCGCTTTTTAGTTTCTTTAACCAAGGCCACAATGTGAAAGTGCTGCCATCACATACCACAAAACACAGGAGTAATAGAACAACACTTCGCTTTGAACTTGCAACTAAACCATGAAATCCTTTTGTATAATAATAATAATAATAATCTTATCTTGTTTCGTTGTTCGGAAGCCACTGTCTAATTTCCAACTGTGTCCTCTGATCCTTGTTTCTGTGTTGCTTAAAGTATTGGTAAGGGTTGTCTTTATCAAATCCTTTTAAGATGTTAAAGATTGTGATCAATTCCCCCATAATTCTTTATTTGTTACAGATTAAATAGATTATAGATAGTTTGAACATTTGTGCAGTGTTTAGTACACTGTAAGACCATCTCCCGAGCATTTCCATTATGGTGAAGTGCTTATGAAAAAACCTTTGTTACCTTAACAGACATAGCCAGCTGTACATATTACCTATTAAGATAATAAAGACTATTTCCATTGCCTTAACCTCTTTAGTACTGTGGCTTGTAGCCAGAGAATTTTTTTTAGCAATTTAGCACTTGATTCCCAAAACAGGTCAATCGATAATAAACCAATGCATGAACTAATTAATGCTATAACCCTATTTGCATACTTCAGAAAACAATTATCAAAAATATGTGTCTACTCAGCCATTTAAGTGTGTTTGTGAAACTATCCAGGACCGTGACCCAATCTCAACACCTGCTAAACACCAGAAAAGCAATTACCCACTAACCCTAACCCTAACCCTAACCCTAACCCTAACCCTAACAATAAACTATTCAGGTAGAACAATCTCTTTAACCCATTAATGTTCACTGTCCAATTCTGATGTATAACACCTTAAAGTGCAATAGACAGTGCAATACAAAAACACCCCATTTCTGACAGTGACCTTTTACTTTAGGACTTTACTGAGGATAGGAGACACTTCTTATACAGAGAATAGTATGGAATAGGTTAACCAACTTAATAAAGATCCATGACTGATGGGCCAAATGGCCTCTGCTAGTGTGTAAATGTTCTTATGTTCTTATGATTAGATTAGGATTTTGGCAATTGGCTTATCTGAAACCTGAAAAAATCAACCAGTTGCGGCCTTGAAATGTCTAATGCAAATTAAGTTGAAGTGTTAATGAAAAACAGGTTGTAGATATTCAAATGAAATACAGGACATTAGTGCAGATGTGTGAAGTGGAAAGCAATTGAATCTGAAATCATTACCTAACGCATGGCTCTATACCAGTTGTGCTATATATATATATATATATATATATATATATATATATATATATATATATATATATATATATATATATATATATATATATATATATATATATATATATATATATATATATATATATATATATATATATATATAGGAGGCAGTGTGGGCCAGTAGTTAAAGTCCAGGGCTCATAACCAGAAGGTAAACAGTTCAAATCCCACCTCTGCCACTAACTGACTCACTGTGTGACCCTGAGCAAGTCACTTAACTTCCTTGTGCTCCATCCTGCAGATGAGTTGTTAAATCAATGTCCTATTGTAAGTGACTCTGCATATAATGCACAGTTCACAGTCTACCTCTGTAAAGTTCTTTGTGATGGTGGTCCACTATGAAAGGTGCTATGTAAAAATAAAGATATATATATATATATATATATATATATATATATATATATATATATATATATATATACATATGATTTGGAGATGTCTATTGTGAAATGCATTTAAAAAACTACTTTTGAGAATCGCGTTAATGCACTGTTGAATCTCTGTGTTCCATTTCCTTGAGGTTTTGAGGCCGTGCAATCCTTTTTTTTTCTTAACATTTAAATACAACTGTATCATTCTTTAAATATATTCTATATATCTCAATTCTAGAATAAGACCATTCCATTATGAGTCCCAAAAGTCATTGTAAACATAATCATGCATAACCTTATTAATACAGCTTGCAATCAGAACACTGGCTCATATCAATAAACTGCGCAAGTGGTGTCTGTCCCTGAAGATGACTTTGATGGAACATAAATCAAACTTGGCAGTCATCAAGAGGCCTTTAACTGCCTATGTAAAAAAGAAGTATTAAGGATTTTTTTCCATGGGTTTTTAAAGTCACTAGACACAGTAATCAAAATATTATTAACAGCATAATTTTACAAATTGATAAAATTATTGTCTGAGTGTTAATAGGCTTTGGGGATGTTTGAAGTCTAGGCAGAGGACGATGTTGGTTCAAGGTGTGATACCTTGCACACTGTGTTTGTACAGATACATCATAACAGCTTGAGATTGTTTTCCTGTGTTGTAATTAACTATAAGCACATTCTTAATCAGATTCCAGGCTTATCGTATTGTCAGGAGTGCCTCAGACAATTATTACTAACTCTGCCTGATGCAAGGAGATTCCGGTTCTTATTAGATGAAATTAAAAATACACTTGCTTCTGCAGTTTCAAAAACAATGATTAATATAATACATAGTACACTCCTGAATAATTAGCCAAGGCGATAAATGTGTATTTTAAAGGTTCCACTTAGTTGTAGAAGCACTGTGGTAAAGTGGTTTGCAGGGTACAGGTGTAGGAGTGATGCAGTGTGCAAGAAAGAGATGGACAGTGATAATCCAATTAGAAAGGGTGCTTTATTTATAATCCAGGTCTGCTGACCTCACACAATAATCCCAGACAATACACAGCAATGTGTTTTGCACTGTTTAATAATAACGGGTCGCAGTCCTAAATAATAAATACAGTTAGTGCATCCACAATATACAAACACGGTCAGCAGTCCTGGGTGAGTGCTGTAGTGCTCTTGGTGCTAATATAGTTTATCTTGACACAAATGCAGTGCTGTCCAGTTAGTGCTTAAAATAAATGTCTAGAGTACACATTCAAGATTTGAATTTGACACTCATGTCTATGTTAGGTGAGTCAGCCTTAGACGAGTATAGATGTTGCTTCTGCCCTGCTACTTCTCACAACCTCCCCGACTGCTTCCCCCATAATTATATCTCCGATCTACTCACTAAACCCTAAAGCAGTCACGATCCCAACCCAATCACGTCCACCAACTTAATAACCAGCCACTCTCAGGATTAGCCTAAACACAACCCAATAACAGAACGTTAACAGAGATTCATTTTCAGTGGCTGTGCACTCTCTGGTTGGTTGATGTATTGTTCTACCAGCCAGGTTGAGAACTAGCTGTAGTCGTGCGGCCCATATGAATGGGAGGTACCCCCCCCCCAACACGTTACAACTTGAAGAAGCCCATGCTTCTTTTCAATATTTGTGCTAGTTCTGCAATTTTTTTTCATTTAATTTTCCAGCAATATCTATGGATTTGTAAAGCTGCGATCAACAGCTGATTTACAGTACCAAAAACCATTACTGTGGCAGCCTGTCAGCGTCCTTCAAATCTATTAGGATATTATCAGTCTTTCTTTGAACGGTTTCCAGCTTGATACACTTTTCCAGAAATGACTATTAACCCACTTCAATTTTGTTCCTTCTTGTTGATTTGCTTCATTATGTCTTACATGAAAAGTCTTGGCCTTTTTAGTTGTGCTGACATTAAATATGGTGGCATTTGTTCTTTCGTCATTTTTTTTTTTTTTTTACCCTTAACATTAGCAAGAAACCAGCTATTGCATGTTTATTAAATATTCATTTTGCATTAATTTAATATGCAATTGCATATCTATTTAATATTAATTTATGCCACGCAACGTAAAGCGTTACCTACTTTTGCATCATTATGTGATGATAAAGGCAACAATATGTTTCACGGTTAATAGAAAAACTTGATACACCACACACTTATCAGCTTCAGTTTCACTATCATAATAATAACACCCCTACCTTAGTTTTGTAATTAGCTCAGTGACAAATATATCTTGTTGGATTGTAATGATGATGGCTGACTTTTCCTGGAGAAGGATCCCTGTGAAGTATAGGGCTTGATCACATTCAGTAGGCAACTGCAGCAGTAACTACTATGTAACTACTATGTAAGTACACAGTAATTACAGACACTTAATCTAAAGATGCTATATAAGTAACATGTACAAAGTAAGTCATTTTGAATGTCATTGTATATTTCCCTTTCTGCTTTATGGTGTTTGCAATCTATTGAGTTTCTCTAAATGTCAGGAGGCTTCTTAGTGCCAGCACTGAACAGCCTCGCTCCTTCAGTTAAAATCCTGTGTTAATCTGAGGCTTCAAAGCTGCCAGCCCTACTTATATTCATTATTGTTTAAATACACATTGTAAAACAGCATGTTCATATATCCATTCCTGTTCTGATTGACCTCGATGTAATGTGGTGAGTGTATGTAGAGTATTTAGAGTATTTTAACAGTTCTCAGGTAACTTTATGACAAATATTGAAAGGAAAAATGCATTTAAAATGCATTCAGGTAAGATTCCCCTGTAGTTCCCTGCAGCAGTGTTTCAGATGCTAATAATGTAAAACACATCCATAATGCTCACTGTGCTTTGTAACAAAATTCAATACTAAAATAGTCTTTCAAGTGAAATGTCCATGCAAGCAAGAATACGTTTAGGACATGGAGCTGAGAACAAACAACTACAAGCTTGCAATGAATTCCATTCCAATTCAACGCTGTGTTCTAACGAAGGCATATGCAGAAGCATGTGCTCGCTTCAATCAGTTTCTATTAAGTTTCATGAGTTTCAAAAGATCATCTGGAATGCCCTTATAAAAGCTGCTCATATAAAAGCATAGCAAAGTGTCATAGGCGTGGTAAAGCTTAGGTAAGCATTGTAAAGCATATTAAAAAGCATGGCAAACCATGGTAAATGATGATAAATGCATAGTATAACCATGATAAACCATAGGAAAACTGTAACATTACAGTGCAAAAATAATGTGGTAAAATGAATAAGGGTGCAGGTAATAAAATTCTCAAAGTATTCCTTTTACTGTTGTGAAAATGTGTCGTGATTTTTAAAGGCAGCCTCCAGTTTGTCGTAATAATGTGAAATCAATAAATACATTAATCTTATTTTAATAACATGTGAAAAGGAAATCCATTAGGGGACCCCTATATTACACTAAAGCATTGACAGTAAGTGAAGCTGTAATTAATGTCTATTTTAACACCTTTGTTAATTACCATATCTGCTATCATGAAATTTAGACACAACCCGCATAATGCAAGACAGAAGACTAATAGTGCCACAGGGCAAACTAGCAGTTACAATATTATCATTAAAGAGTGCAATTTATCACTGAAACCTAAACTGGTTCATTTCAAATCCTTTTGTAAACATTCCAGCTATCTTTGAATAAAATGGAACAAAAACAAACAAACAAAAAAAGAAAAAAAACATCTAAATCCATTTGTAACATAATCTGGCTTTTTGCTGCTGCAAATCAAGCAGATCTAAGCCAGGAGTTTGAGAGTATGCATTATAGTGTAGGTTTTCATTAGTGTGAATGTTATGCAGCCTGGAACACGAAATCAACAATGTCAAGGAGTGGTAATCAATGTGATTATATGATTATAGTTTGTTTGCACAATTTGATTTGCATTTTAGCAACATGGTTCTGTTACATTTTTTAATTGTGTTTTCATTGTATTTGTCCACTGTTATGAAAATTAACAAAAGGGATTCCTAAGAGGTTGAAATAAACCTGTAGTGCCATGGAAAGTGTGTTTTTGGATTGCGTTTATTTTTGTAATTGCAAACAGTTTTTATAAATAATTATTAGAGCACTCCATCTGAGACATCCTATTTGCTGATGAGCGTGTGACAACCGCAGATGGGCGTGTGAAAACCGCAGATGGGCGTGTGAAAACCACAGATGAGCGTGTGAAAATTGCAGATGGGCGTGTGAAAATCGCAGATGAGCGTGTGAAAAATCTGGGTTTGGTTAATGTGTATAGGAACAGGCATTAGCTTCAGGATTTTAGAGTATAGGAGTGAAGTGTATCAGCAGGACCTCCTGGATAGTGGAGTAGAGAGTGTTTGTTTCGCACCGTGTTTTATTTTGCTTTTCTTAAGCTTCTCGTATGTCCTCCATGAGCTACCATCGCTTGTAAATATTGTGAATAAAATCTGCACACCTGAGCTGCGTTGTCGACACCACGTCCGTGTGTCTCTCCCGTCTGTCAGCTGATAACCGACACCCCCTATTACACTCTGTTACATGCCTCTGGATTCAAGTTATTGTCTATGGAGACTTGTTCTTATTGGGCCATTATATATGTTGCAAAGAAAGTTGGTGTGTTACATTGCAAGCGCCTTGCCTTGTGATAAGATTGCATTCTTTTTAATTTCATGTATAAATACAAAAAAGCGATTAATTTTGTTTAGGAATACAAAAAAAAACAAAAAAACATTGACTTTTAAATGATGTATTTAACATTTAATCATAATGTGATGTGATTTCATTCTTTTTCTTTTCATTAAGAATCAAAAAAGTGTGATTAAGCTTGTCTGAACTGCCTCTCGTTTAACTGGGACAGCTGCTTCTTCTTCAGGTTATTTTTCCTTCTCCCGAGGCGTCCCGATAAAGCGGCACCGACTGTAACTCATTAACTTTTGACTAAATAGTAATTACGGCCATAGAAATTGAGGAATTTAAATAATAAAGCTGTCTGTGACGGACTGAGTACTTCAGTACCCATCTGGGGGTATGTAGGCCGCACTGATGGCAAAAACACATTTAGCATAATCTGACATTTGTCTTTAGATCATAACAGAAAGGCTTTAATAGACAAACATTTCAAATCCTTGAAATATATGGTAGAAGACAAGTTGATTTTGACAGCCGGGAGAGGGGGGGGGGGGGGGGGGGGGGGACTGGCATGCTCCAAATGCTGTACAGAATTGTATTTGACAGAGGATATCTTAAAATAAATATGCTTTGACAGGGGTTTGTCGATACATTTCTATAGTCAATCAGTATTGTTCGGTGAGTAGTGTTTGTTTCTTGGTTCAGTTGCCTACGTCCGACTGAACAGCAGTTTTTATTTAACTAGATCCCCCTTGAGCGGTCACAGCTAGTACAGCAGTTACTTATACGCACTGTGTTTTAAAATGAAGCTGTATCATTTTAAAGAAACCGTTTCATTAAATAGTGGATTATGCAAACATGTGTAATACAATACAAAAATTATCAGTCATAACTGCAATCTAGGGATCAGAGCAGTGCTTAAAAGAGAAGCAAGGACTTTGATGTAAGTCTTCCGAACACACTGTTAGGGACTGTATTCAGTCCGTTACACATACAACAAACAAACATTTCTTTTTTCAGGTCCTAGCTCTTTAAATCAGTGGCATTAATGAGCATTCATGCCTGTAAAACTCAGCCCATAAATGTTCATCAGTGCATGTTTGAGAAAAATCGATCTTGTTTCACGTGTGACTGTAGAAATTTTTAGTCACCTAATGTGCTAATGGTTTAGTTATTGCCTAAAGTCACCGTTGGAAACAAATTGGAGCTAGGCTTTGGACAGAGATAAGGAGACACTTCTTCACAGAGAGGTGATGGTATGGAATGGGCTACCTAGCTTATATGGTTGAACAGAATACTTAGATCCCTTAAGACCCAACTTGACAAAGATCAACCGGCTATGAGGAACTGGACGATTTTAGATGGTCTGAATGGATGGCCTCCTTTCGTTCATAAATGTTCTTATGTTCTGATGTTCTTATGTATCATGCATATACCAGCCTGAGATTGAAGTGCTGGTCGGACATGAATTATAGCTTTATGATTGAAAGGTGTTCCTAGAGCTAATGATAAAATATGTGAATCAGCAAGATGAGAAGCTGACGAGAGACCGTTTGCTTATTTTACTGCCCCGGAATCGTTTAAGTTATGTATGATTGTATACGTCAGTAAAACATTGCACAATATAGTAGAGTATAACCACAGTGTAACCATGGTAAAACATGAGTATGAAAGGCAAAAAGATATGCATGGGAAATCATTACACATTACCAGGCAAACCTGTAGCTTTTGGTTGAAGTATAGTAAACGGTCGTTATTGGTTTAGTTGGAGTGTGCTGATGCTATCACAAATTAAACTGGGTTGCAGTATATTAGAATGGTACTGTAAATAAATGCTGTAATTCTACTCCAGCCATGAAACCTAAAAGCGTTACTGAAAAATCAATTTGTTTAAAACCCACAAGGTGACATCTCCTTCACAATGTCCTGAGGGGCAGGACAGCGGCACACACTGAGGTGCATTACAGTTAGTAAACAAGAAACCATTCAAAAGGGAAAAGGAAACTCACTGAAATACACTGCAGGGTCCTATAGGCATCAGCTATACAGATCCACACTACCGCTGAATAATTTACTCCCTCAGCTTCAGCACACTCATTGAAAATCTGTGAACCTTGTTTTGTTTGTTTTTTCTACCCATGACAACGCGCATGCAATGTCTGCAAATTCATATAAACTGCAGTAGCGTTTCCGAGTAAAATCTGAATAACAAATTGTTTTGCTGTTATTTATTTATTTTTATTTTGAAATGGCCACAAATTCATGTGAAACACATAAGGAATAGCAGGTAATGCACCGGAATTCATAGCAATTTGCGGTCTATTTTAAAGTGTTTTTTTTTTTTTTTTTGGTTAAGTCCAGTTATAATCATGTTTGTATTTATCTATTGCTGTTAAGAGAATGCAGTGACCTAAATTTCTCATGTTTTAATTGCCATAACTATTTTGAATGAAAAAAATCATCTACTATTCATGTCATGTTCTTTGCAAAATGTCCTGCTAGAAATTAAATAATAATTCAAATTATATGATGCCAGTCCAAATGTATGTCCTGCTTCATGATGCTGTTTGTAGTTAGACAGTATTTTAGATCCTGTACACATAGATAATTCAACAAGGCTGTTTTGATTGCTATAATTATTTGCACAGAGTACATTTGTCAGGAGGATATTAATCTAAAACTCTTGTCTTTTAAACTATGAACAATTTTACACAGGCTGCTTAAGGGGTCTTGGTTGAATTTATTTGCTTGTAACATTCCGAAGAACACTGCAATTTAACAGAACATCATTTAAATATCCATTTATGTATTGAAAGCTCTCCCTTTAATATTTTGATAATTTCCCTTGAATGATCATTTTCTGAGTGGTTTTGTAGGCATAAGCTCTCCCAACTGACCAGCAGTTAATTACAATTTTCAATTATTCTCCTGTTTACATTCATCCCAAAGGCCACTATAGAAGAGAAAAGAGGCCGAGCATTCAGATTTCTCCTTTTTCATTTCCCTTTACAAACCTGAGATGCAATTGCATATTATCTTCAGTTCAGTATGTGTTAGACAGTGGGGATCAGTTGTTGTTGAGTATAGTAAATCTCTGAATAATTATGTGTTTATTTAGTAAAATAATATGTGTTTGAAATACTGATTCTGACAAAGAAAAATGGTGCAGACGCACAATATAAGTGTGTTTCTTTCTGTGGATAAATGAAGCAGAGCTAACTATGTGAGCAGTTCTGAAAGAATAGTGTAAATATACATATTTTTATCATTTGAAAATAAAAACAGCAAACGTTTGCCTTATTGACTCACTGCCTGTTACACTGCATTTAGGAACCTGGCAGCCGGTTTAGTTTGCTTCCGGTAAATGATTGAACACACACTGCATAGAGCTGCACGACTTCTTTAAAATGCCTTCAATGAAAAAGACACCAGTTGCATCGTAGATGGGAAATATTTCTGGTAAGGATAGCTCTGTCTAGTACAAGAAGGGGATATTTCATGTGTCTGTTGTTATTTTTACATTTAAGTCTTTTTTTTTTTTGTTTGATAATTCACTGATGGCAAAAACCAGAATGTCTTTAAAAGACGGTCATAAAAAATATTCAATATTCTACAATTTCATATTTACTATTTTGCAGGTAAGCATTTAAATATGTAGGAACATTTGTTGCATAATAACACTAGAGAAAATTATCAATTTTGAAGGTGACAACACTTTTTTTTTTTAGTTGAAAATAAAATACAACCCTAACTATGGTTATCAAGTTTATTGTGTAAAAACTTAAGATATTCATGGCTGCCTTTAAATTATCTTTATATACAGTAAAATTTATCAGACCAGGCAGTGTTTTTCCAATCCTCCAGTGTACAGTGTTTTCGTTCCTTAGCCCACTGCAACCGCAGTTTCTTGTGTTTTGCTAAAAGAAGTGGAACGATGAGTCGTGCATTCATTTATGGGTCTTTCAGCACCAATGCTGTACTGGACTGTCAGTTGACTAACTGTAGCCCATCTGTTGCTTTGCACAAATCTGTCGGCCTCCTTTGGCCTCTTTCATCAATGAGCCGTTTTCGACCACTGGCCTGCCGTTAGAGCTGGATCTCCTTTGGGTGGTGGATCATCCTTGATACACACGGGAAACTGTTGAGCGTGAAAAACCCAGCAGCGTTGCAGTTCTTGACACACTCAAACCGGCACGTATGGCACCTACTACCATACCCCATTCAAAGGCACATAAATCCTTTGTCTTGCCCATTTACCCTCTGAATGGCACACCTACACAATCCATGTCTCAATCGTGTCAAGGCTTAAAAATCCTTCTTTAACTTGTCTCCCCTTCATCTACACTGATTGAAGTGGATTTAACAGGTTACATCAATAAGAGATCATAGCTTTCACCTGGATTCACCTCGTCAATCTATTTCATGGAAAGAGCAGGTGTTCCTAATGTTTTGTACACTCAGTGTATATATTAGGACAAAAATACAATTTACAATAAGGTGATAAGCAGATTAGTACATCATTGTAAATTAGGATGGTTTTATGCCAGTTGTTTCTGACTGCCATGTTCCATCAATTCGAAAAAGCGCCTACCACACTTTTGCCCTATTTGCATACATTGACGACAATCGGATTGATCCTGCCCACTGTCTTGACGGTGCACATATTGTTGTTCTAGGTGGCTGAATAAAGTGAACATGCTTCTGACTGAGCACAGAGGAAGCACTGTACTTTCTGTCATGAGAGAGAGAGAGGTAGCTCCCAGTGGCTTCAGGTGAAACGTTTGTTAAAATTCTTCATATTTCTAGGGAGGGGCTGTCAGCCTCTCTCTATCTTTGATATGAGAGGAGCTGCTGGTGGAAAGACAGGGCTGAAGGTGTTATTTATTCCACTTGTAGTTTGTGTAGAAGAGCTTCAGTCTCGTTACATCTTGAAATCTTTGACCTTTCCTTCACACAGCTATGAGACATCTCATATGTCATAATCTGAGTTACCATCTCTGAAGCGGCCAAGTGCCATACAAAGTAAGAAAACTGTTTCTATAAGAACACATGAACATTTACGAACGAGAGGAGGCCATTCGGCCCATCAAAGCTTGTCTGCTTCCAAGTAGCTGATTGATGTTAGAACTTTGTCAAGTCAGGTCCAAAGGATACAGATGCTTCAGCCTCCACAACAGGACCAGATAACCCAATACCCTCACCAGAATATCACACAATACTCTAAGGGGCTCATGTAAGGATACATGCAAAGTGATTTGCGGCTGCAAAACACCCAGATTACAGCCAAAATCTGCATTTTAAACTGTAAAATTGGACTTTAAACCCACTAAAAATGCAACTTATGTAAAGAATGGTTTTTAGCAGGAGTTCTAGACCTGCTATCAAATTAGCACGTTGCCATCATTAATCCATTTAAATGACATTGAAATGTATTGAAATGAAGAATAGAGCATGGAATTGCCCGGGGATCTGGAATACTAAGCGGCCGCAAACATTTAACGAGATGTAAGGATTTTGCCTTGCACCTGGGCAATTGCTAACTCTCCAAAAACGTTGCACCTCCTCTTCCAAGGTGCAAACCATTGTAGAAGTGAGAAATTAAGCACTGTATAAAACCACACACCTGCAGAGACCTGTCATTGGCTTCAGGATGGCTTCTGTGGTAGACTTCATGATCTGGCGACGCTTGGCTCTTGTTGAGGTCAGCATTGACTTTCTACACCATATGGCCTCTTTGATGGCATAATGTTGGCTGAGGCTTTCCCAATTAATCCAGTTTCATGCATCTCTGTTTACAAGCCATGCTTTCTTGTGTTGCAATTAGGGTGTGATTTCACCTGTTTATACTTTGACCCAGAAGACTGCTGGTGTGACATAACCCTGAGCCTAGTGTAGTAACAGATATCTGTTTTGAAATTAAATGACATGTTTTATATAAGTTTTCTTCTTTCAAAACTGCACATTTTAAACCTGTGTCGCAAAACAAACTAGGGAAGATTTATTAAAGTAATTTATTAGCTATTTTAAAACCACACTTTACTAAATTCAATTAAAAAAAATGTTGGGAACATTTCACACAAATAAGCTATAGTATCACATTCCTTTATATCCAATGTAACAGTCTTTACAAAAATATGTTTTTAGTGAGGAATAAAACTAGCTACTCTCAATAATAGTTTAAATGAGACAAGGCTTTTAACATCTAATGTATACCTGCTATAATCAGAAGCCACTTTGTTAATAGGCCTTTCTTTATTGTGATGTGTTTTGTTTTATTATATACAGAACCCGAATCTTTTTCGTGATGTGTGTATGTGTTTGTTGCTATTGGTTACCATTGCCATGATCAATATTCCAACTCCTGAACAAACAGCTCCTGCCTTTGAATCTGTATTATAATTGTGTTTCTTTTTCATATGTTGTATAAAAGCAGACCCCTCAAGGTTGTGTATGTTGTATTAGATTTTATCATTTGGGAGTTTGTGGCCTGACAGACTTGCAGCTTTTCTACGTGTTTCCACGTGGGATTGGATTTTGAATGTAAACCTGCTTCAGTCAGTGGAAATGGGTTCTTGGGAATTGAGATGGATTAAATCCAAATGTAAAATAACTATAATCTTTTTTTCCCAAGGTGGAGGTGTAAGGGTGGGCCTTGACTGTACAGCGATCCATAGTATTAACACTCCAGCTTCACACACAGGATTGCAAGCCATCACCATTCATGTAATATTTATTTCACTGCTTATGAACTAACCAGCATACACACCTGTTGCGCGTAAACCTATCAGGATCGTTGCAGTGCTTCATTTACATCTCGCTCTCTCAGACTGAACCGCACTGAACCAGCCAGCCCAGAACAATCTAAAGGGGCGGGGCTTAATAAGTGACACTTACTAAAGGTAAATGCCCTAACAGGTCTTAAAGGGATCATTACAGTTTACTTTACATACTGGAAACTGGGAAGCAAGAGACTTAACGAAAGGCAATAGCACAGGTGAATCGCTTTCACAATTGCAGTTATTACAGCTATTAATTAAAAATACAAGTTGAAATATCAGCCTAATCAACCTGTTTTGCTAAAACTTTGTTTTTTATGAAAAATACTGTTTGCTCATTTACAATTACTTATTCACTGATCTTGTGTTAATTATATACTGTGTCGACAAAGAAGTTTGCATAAAAGTTTTATACAATGTTGAGTGTATTGACAGTTCTTGATGTAAGAGCCCTGTACTGACTCAGTGCTACAAATAAAGAACGATTGTTATACTTCAAACATAAATAACTCAAACAGTGAAGAGTGACATAAGAAGAGTCACAGAAGAAACATCATGAACGAGAGGAGGAAATTCAGCCCATCTACGCTTATCCGATTCCTAGTAGCTGAATGATCTCAGAACTTTGTCAAGGGGGTTTAAAGAGTATAGTGGGGTTCTGAAAAATATAGCTTAAACACGTGTTGCTACAAATGTTTTAATAACATGCCTGTATTTTTTTCTTGACAACATCCTGACAACTTTTTACACTTATAACTTTAAACTCAGTGTGAAAGCTCTTTTCAAAATGGCCGCTCCAGTGCACTGGGGTTTGAGATCTGTCCTCTAAGTCACTGCAGGAAGAGCGATTTAAAATAGTAATAAAAAAAAAACATAACAAGGGCTCTGGCTTTTCTGTTCCGTACCTCATCATGGATCGTTATTGCTGTGTTACCTGTTTGACAATGTGGGCAATAACCCTTACATTATCAGTGCACTAGAGTGGCCATTTTTAAAAGAGCTTTGAAACAGAGTTTAAAGTTATAAGTGTAAAAACAACAAACAGAAAAATGACAGGTACGTTATTTAAACAGCTGTAGCAGCACATGGGAATGTATCATGCTATATTTTTTGGAACTTGCTCTTTAAAGGATCTAAGTGCTTCAACAACATGACTAGATAGACCATTCCATACTCTCTCCACTCTCTGTGTGAAGAAGCATCTCAGTCCTTCTGTCTTAAGTCTATCTCCACTTCTATTTCCAGCCGTGTGCTCTGGTCCTGGTTTCTGTGCTGTGCTGTGTATCCACTTTTACGATTTTAAAGACTTCAGTCATGTTCCCCCTAATTATTCTTTGTTCCATGTTAATTGCATTCAGTTCTTTCAGTCTATCATTGTAGCTCAGTCCTCCAAGGTCTGGGATTACTCATTGATGTTCTTCAGATTCACTCCAGGGCCACACTGTCTTTTTGGTGCCGAGGGAACCAGAATTAGACACAGTGCTCTAAGTGCAGTCTCACCCCGTGCATTGTATATCCCCATTATAACCCTGGATTATGTTTGGGATTTCCACCCACACCAAACACCTACAGGATCCTTTGTGAGGCATTTATGCTTGGTATTAAATCATTTATTGCTAAAAAGTGTGACATAAATTAATACATTCCTGACTATTATAGAAAACAATATTGTATTATTTAAACCATAACAGATCTATTTCCACATGTCTTCTGATGTGCAAAAAAAAAAACAGGATTGTATTGCGTATGAAGCAAACTCTTAAGGACAGTCGCAACAACTTACAACAACTTTTTTTCAAGAAGAAAAGATTAGAATAACTTATCTTCCTATGAAGGTGGTTACAGAGGCTGCTGCAGCAAAATCAATCTTCAATATGTATCATCCACTCCTATTGTCCTATGTATATCTGGGGTTGTTGTGGCTGTAATCTGATGAGCTCAGTTTTATACGCATATCTGTTACCTTTAACATACTGTGTGCTTATTAAACAATAATGGAGTTCCTCCACATGGGCTTGCACTAATCAATTTATTTTAAAAAGAAGCACAATTCTAACTAATATGTAAGACAAGAGTTTTTTTCAGCCCCTCATATTGCATTGACTTGTCATTCCATTATGTGAGCACTGCATAGTCATTCTATTATGTGAGCACTGCATAGTCATTCCATTATGAAAGCACTGCATAGTCATTCCATTATGTAAGCACTGCATAGTCATTCCATTATGAAAGCACTGCATAGTCATTCCATTATGAAAGCACTGCATAGTCATTCCATTATGAAAGCACTGCATAGTCATTCACTGCATAGTCATTATGTCATTCCATTATGAGCACTGCATAGTCATTCCATTATGAAAGCACTGCATAGTCATTCCATTATGTGAGCACTGCATAGTCATTCCATTATGAAAGCACTGCATAGTCATTCCATTATGTAAGCACTGCATGTGTTGAAACCTATCGTGACTCATTGGATCTCATTTTGTAATCTACTGAGCTTTCTTTCAAATACATCAACAGAATGTGTGAACAAATTACACAGCCTTGCAAAGCAAAGCAACTTTGACACAAGGAAAGTTATTCTCCAGATTAGATGTTTTAACAGATGTTTAACTTGTGCTTGTTATACAAATAGAGAGCTACACGAACGTGCAGAGAGTGCTGTATTTAATTCACTCAAAAAATAATCCCTTAAACCCTAATCGGTAATCCTCAAGAACTACCTAGGGTCCTCCGTTTCTCTACACTTTTAATATAATATTGTCATATCTCTACTTGACAAAGGTCAGATTATGGGACTGCGCTTGCTGTCCTCATTCAATTCCCAGTTGCTCTCGTCCTATCTCTGCTGTCAGACGCAGCACTATCACAGTGAGACAGGGGAGGAAGCTTGTATAAGTGACTTGACATTTACATTCCCAATGCTGACCTTTACCTGATTTAAGTTAATGCGAATATAAACTTTTAGAGTTGAAGCTTCACCACGAAACTAAAAAAAAAAAAAAAAAAAAAACTAAAAAGAATGAACAGCTTTCGTTAATACTGTCTCACTGCCATCAACAACATTTCATAAATCACCAGAGAACCCTGCTGCAGCTCTGTCTACTCGCTTCAATCCATTTAAATCTAAACATGTTCTGAGATGGCAGAATTGAATGGATGCTTTGATTTGTACTGCAGGAATAAGTAGTACAGACTTATGAGTTATTTTACAGGCACGTAGCTTATAAAGTGCTTTCTATGTCTATACTGTACGAATGAAGGGAAAGTAACACACCAAAAAAAAAACCCTCCTTGAAAAGGGTTGGATTAATAAAACAAAGAAGGAAAGACTGAATTTAAAGACACTGTGGCACATGAAATACATTTTTTTTTTTTTTTTTTTTTTTTTTTTACATCACAGACAACTTGAAATACGTCTTACCTTTGAGATAAAAGCACTGTCCTGTTACAGGATGAGATTGCTTTACTGTAATAGAATAAAACAGTAGGTTCTTTGTGTTTAAATAAAGTAGCAGAATAAGGTGTTAACAAGATATCTACAAAATAGATGCTGACTGTGTGGACATCAAAGACACTACATTTAAAAACAACAAAAGACACCACACAAAAAAAAAAGCACGAAACTTGAAAAATCTTGAGCATCTGTTGAGATAAAAGCATAGTCCTCATGTAGGATGGATGAGATTTATTTTGGCTTTGATTTTCAGCAAAATGCCTTGACAGCACCCAGTATCAATACAGCTGTTGTTTATATTGTATCCCTTGCCTAGACAAAGACAGATAAATAGTAATAATATAGAAATAGTAATACTAAAAGACAGAAAAATTGCCAAACAAAATTAGCTTCACAGACATACGCATACGGACATAATGAAAAATATAATATAATATAAACTTTTTTATTTTTTTATTAATATGTGCTTGGATGTGGATGCATGTAGGAACTCACTGACAGCAGCTCGCCTATGAAAATGATATGCTGATGGTCCCTCCTCCTTCTCCACCCGATTGGTTCTCTATCGCTAGACTTGCGATTGACAGACGTCACTACCCTATTGGAGCCAGGAGCTGTTTCAATGCATTTTTTTTTAATACTTTTTTCCCAGAACAACTAGTAACAGAAAAATGACTTGCTTATTACAATTATTCGTTGGTACTTGTTGCTTGCCATGGGCCTACTAGTTATTATTTCAAGCTTAGCACAGAGACCAGGACTAGAGGATAAAGTTGGAAATTGAGTGGAGACTTAAAACAGAGGGAATGAGACTACATTCTCTCACACAGAGAGTGGTGAGAGGATGTAATGGATTAGCTAGTCATGTTGTTGAGGCAGAATCACTTGGATCCTTTAAGACCCAACTTGACAGACTCAAGACTTTAGCTGGTTAATATTTAAAATGTAGACATATTGTCCCCATGCAGCAATGCCTTCTGCTGCTTAAAGTGTTACAGAACTCCTGCAACGCTTGCACATTGCATCACCTTCGCTGTGCACTGTGATCTCTAATGCATTTCACTTGCAAACATACTGCAGGTTTTGTGTTCTGTAATCACACAGATCACAAATCAACAGGCAATGCTTTTCTCAACATTTACTCAGGAGCATTTGCCGGGGAAGGAAAAAAAAAATTATTTGAAGGACCGCAGTGCATCCAGACCAAGCTGCCTCCTGCAATAGTACTGAATTTCGGTAAAGTGATGTGCTTCTTGTAAACACTACAGGGAGTTCTGGAACACTAAGTGGTAAGTGAGTTAAGCACCTTCTCTTTAGGAATTTGAACCCCAAGATTTCAAATGTCTTTTTGACCCAACATGGCATCATTAACACAAATGCTTATTACAGTATGAAAGATTGGTCTCTCTGCATCAAGTATTGATTTATTGATTTATTTTTAAATTATAGAAAGGTTTTACAATGGATTTACTGAATGTTTTCTTAATAAGGGAGTGATCAATATTTTTGTATTTCTAAAAAAGAACTCTAACAGTCTGTAAAGATTCAGCACCTTCCTCTTGTTTTATAATAAAGGTTATTTCGCCTGTGGGTTGTCGAGATGACAAGCTAATCTAAATGAAAATGGGACCAAGTACATGATTTATTTGGTAATACAGAATAATAATAATGAATGTAATAAATTCATAGAACAGAGGTAAATCATTGGCTGATATTGAATACAGATAAGGCATCTGCATATTGGTTCTGGACTTAGCCTGTGTCACAATCATCAAGGTCAATAATAAATTAAACAAGTATTATCATCAGCCAATCAGCTTCCAGCTACAGTGGGCATTAATACACAGTAGATGCCCGCTGCAATGTCACCGCATCACCTGTGAATCAAATTTAAAATCAATCCGCGCAATTACTGGATTTTTTTTTTGACTTGCTGCATTTTTAAGAGTAGTTCACATCTATCGGGTAGTCATACTAAACAAAGACACAACTGGTCCCATTTTTTTATTATCCACCAAAACCAACCAATCAATACTTTGCATCGACGAAAGTACCCAATCCTGTACCTGCAACCACTGAGTCAGCCAATCACAGCCTGTCAGACTGTGACTGTGTCTTTCAACGACAAAGCAAGACATGGACAGTTAAGTAATTTTGCTCCATTCAGATATGGCAAGTGAAAAAGTTATTTGTTTAATAAAGTATTTTTTTTCTTTCACCTTCGGCTCGGGACGCATTACTGCACTCGTTGTCAACTAGCACACGATAGAGCCTTTATCGACGGGCACTATCGCTTAAGTAACATACCATAAATCACCTTGTAAATTCCAAAATTAGAACTACCAGTAGATGAGGAAAAAGGTGATTACCATGATGTGTAGCAACATTATGAGAAGAACATAGGAGACCAGTACAGAACGTGATATTGAAGACCTAGATGTGACTAAGTAACTGTAGTAGGGTAACGTTGCGGTCAAGGCTGGCCAGCAGCAGGGAAGCAAACACAGAGTCAGGATATTGCAGTTTTAAAAGTGAATGCACACTTTAATTAACAACAAGCAAAAAGAAACAAAGGCACAAGGGCCAAAATAAAAGGTTTAAACTAACTCCCACTGTTCTGGCTGGACATTCCCCTTCACTGAACTATCCTTTAAGGATTTTGCTCCCTTTTTATACCATGTGGCTGGGACTTGATTGATGATCAATTATTCAATCAAGATCCAGCCACATTCCACATGTATATTTGTCAAGGATGGAATTTACCCCACACACTATTTACACCGGCTGGGATTCCACCCTGCCACAAGCAAATGAGGTGTTAGGATCATGATAAAGCATATCACAATTTACAGCATGTGAAATAACTTCTGCTGTGTCCCCAAAATTGATGTACAGACGGACAGATGTACACAAGAGACACCTTCACCAATGTCTTTGATAAGTTTCATGAGACTTTTAAAAGGGACAACAATTTCAATGCATGTTTTATAGTAAAATCAATGGCGGCTTATTGCAATTTACTACTAGCCAGCCCTCTAGGAGTTTTATTGTGTTCTTGTTGTTGTACTTCCTCCAAGTTCAAGCTAACATAGAAAAACAGACCAGGGCTGCAGGAAGATTGAAGACCTCCACAGTCACAGCCAACCACTAGGATTCATGCAACTGCAGATCTGTGTCCTCAGAAAGTAATCGTTTCGCTCTGTTCCAGACAGGTGAAGGATTATCATTAATAAATTATGCTCCTGTAATCTGACAGTGCAGTTTTTAACATTTCAGCCTCTGCAATGTATCACGGGGCTGCACACAGTTCTCTGATCTGTTAAGCTAATGAGGGCATGAGATGCAGCTGGGGCATCCATCATTGGCAATGACTTTGACAGCTGTTTCTCTGAATAGTTTCCACAGATGTTAAAGCTGCTTGATAAACTTTGTTTCCAACAGTAAAAGCTGAAACTATTCCTCACAGTTCAACGGGATATCTTTTTAAATAAATGAGGCAGCATCCATTTGAGAATGTAAAATGAACTACCAACAGACAGGTATCACAATGTCACTGTGTGCTTTTCAGCATGGGGTTTATTTATTTATTCTTTACCATGATTACTAGTACTATTATTATTACTGTTCCTTGATTGTAGTTTCTGGGAATTAGAGATGGTGTGTTATCAGGTCCTCTGTTTGTTTGGCTACAGATAATAAAGCATTATGTTATTATAGTTCATGTCATACACATGTAGTTAAGATGCCTGATGGGAGTGGGCAGTTGTAATTTACAGTTCTGATCACAGCTGTGGTTACTCTTTTTTTTATAATGGGATAAGCGTAGGTTACAGGGCAAGCATTTAAAATAAAGGAATTATTCCCAGAGGAGCCTAACTTTGTTGGAATGTGTGGGGAGGACGAATGTTTTATGCACTCAGTATGACTTGCTTTTAATGTCTTGAAACACAACCGAATAATACAAATCAGTGAGAAGAAAGAAAAACTTCTGGCAGGCCAATTTGCTTCTGGAATCAAATGAGAGTTCTGCTGGTGTCCATGGAAACAGTCATACAGACACACAACAGAATTAAACACTCATTAAATTAATATGCATATATTTAGAGAGAGAATAATATTTCAGTGATACCTAGATACAGCATTGAGAAAGCAAGAGGTCTATGTGGGGTAAAACAACGCCCCTTCCTCCAGCAACAAAAGGCAGGACTTATTTGCAAGGCCAATATGTATGTATGTGAGGTCTACTGCAACCATATATTATGCTATAATTTTAATATTCAAGGACAATAATGCCATTTCACCTTTCATTCTACAGTGTGTGTGTATGTATGTGTGTGTGTATGTATGAATTTACTGCCATGGAAGGGGATGTATGTTACATACTTGTGATTTTGGAGCAGGGGTATTATTCATTTGTTTTATATTTGCTGCATCGTTCATGGATCACAGAAAGAAAGTAAAGAACAAAACAGCCTATAAGAAACTTAGTAGGTTTGAATCATAACTTTTATTGTGACTCCACCTGATCTACAACAGGTTGATGCAGCTTTAATCTAGTGTTGCTGAATACCTAACTGGGAATACGAATGTAACCATCATATAGAGAGGCTGCAATGAAAACGATTTTAATACATTACAATGAACTTCGAAAAAAATAAAAAAATAAATAGCGTGCCCTACTTCTCCAGACTATCTGCCAGTCAATCCCCCATTGTTTGTTCCCTCTTGTTTGATATCTCTCCCTCTTCAGTCATGTCACAATCACAGCTATTCCAATTCCTCTTCTCCAGTATTAAAACAGCAGCAGTCCATTAGCACTGAATGTGCAGGTGGTTAATTATTGAAGCCAGGCATTGCAGGGAAGTCAATTACTGCTACAGCTAAAGTGACATTTGATTTTGTATTTTTGTATGAAATTGCAAATCAGTGAGAGGAAGCGAGAGTGCTTTGTATGCTGGGCATGTCTCGTACAGACAGTAGAGGTCTAGTATCCATATTACCGGAAAAGTGTTTGCTTGAAATGTTGCTACTAAAGGTATTTAGAAATGGCTTTTGTTTAATAAAGATTGTCATGGGTGCTGGGTCATTTTGTTTGAGAGAGAACATAAAATGATGCATGCTGTTTTTTTTTTTTACCATGTAATGAACACAGGTGTAAAGAGAACTTCTGCCAACAGTTACACAAGCACAGCATGCACCTGTCCTGCATAGAAGGGTATCTATAACAACTGTCTTGGGTTCTTCTACTGACAGGTGTTTTCATTTTGTTTCCAGCAGTTCAGCTGTTTTAATTTAGGCACACAAGTTAAAATACTTGTGCAAACCATTGTATCCTGTGGGTTACCGACATCACGACAGAGGCAGTCAAGCCTATGAGTCAAAAACGAGTCAGCAGAAAAAAATATGTGCATGTCCCTCTATTTGGTCATTGCTATCGTGCCATTGCTTACAACTCCTAAAAGGAAGGCTTGAAGAATAATATATCAACAGGAATTAAAAGGTTTGAAAGTGAGACTCTTAATATTGAATCAAGTGCTTTGACCTCCTAGAATACGAATGCGCTTATTTTACATTTTACTGTTTGTCACAAAATTGACAAAATATGTGAAATGGATTTTGTGATAGTCTGATGCTGCCTTGGGGCTCAGCTTTCACCTTCTTACATTTGTATCATCTGCATGTCATTTGACTTTCTTAATGGTTTGTTTTCATTTCTGTTCATTTTTTTTTGTTTGTTTTTTGTGGCCAGCTTACCAGAAACCGAAACTCAACCTAGAACATTTTAATTAGACCTTTTTCTCCTCCTATTGGTAGTGTCTTGTGATAATTCTTCTGTACGTATTAAAAATGTAACCCATGATATAATAAGGCAAGTATGGGTTCTAATGGCAAAGTAATTGAATGCACTTAAAGCTAATCAGAAGTTTTGGAGTGCATTTCCCTGCTTGTAGGAGAAAGTGGATAATGGCATTAGAATGTAAGACACTATTAGAGTATTAATATTCTGTGTTCAATAATATCTACAGCTTAATGAAAACTCATTTTTCAATTCTCGACACTTCTGCTATTTAGATTTTTTTTAAAAATCACACTTAATATTTAGCATAAATTCACTTTTAAGCATTGCATTAATCAAAATTATTTTACCCCAGACGCTATATGTTTTCTAAAAAGTTACCTAAAAAGGTAAACCAGACAATACACCAATGAAAAGAATATGTACAGAACAGCCTACCTGCCATGTTCAGGGCCGAATCAGCTGTGGAATAGGGGTCAACAGTACAGCACACATTTTACAACAGGAAGGGTTACGATACGGTCAAGCCTGTTATTAGCATTTAAACTCTTTTTGTATAGAAAATATCTTGTCAAACATGGAGCTACCCTTGCCATGCGCACAGTGGTTGCTGTATACTGCACCGGTGCTGAATCGACAGTGCGCTTGATGAATGCAGCTAAAAGACAGAGAACAGTCTCCAATCGAAAACAGCTCTCAGAGGAGCCTAATATACAGTTAAACGTTAGGCTTTACCTGGACATACATATATATATTAGCCCACTCTTTATGTAACAGAGCACCTTAACCACTATGCAAATGAGACGGGTGCCTCTGCATCACACATTTATATAAGCTCTGAGTTCAAATTGTTTGGGTATCCCTGACAGGTTTGCATGAATGTATTTGGATAACAGGGAAATACTGTAGTGTAAGCTGGAGTGCTGTAAATGTGGTGTATTGTGAGACTGGGTGATTCTGATGAAGATCAGCACTGCACCCTGTTTTGTAGGCTACAGTCTGAAAGTTCATTCTGGCACTGAATAATTTCCAAACAATGCATAAAGGTAATCTAAAACGCTAACATGTAAAGTCTTAAAACGCACTGCACAGCAGAAAGTCAGCCCCACTGAATGTATAAAAATAAAACCAATTTGAGGCATATTGTTATGTGATAATATATTCAGATCTACGGGTTATTTTATTTATATATTCTGTGGCATACCCTGTATATACGCATGATTTCCTTTAAGTCCCTTGAGCTTTCCCACACAATAGAAAAGCCTTTGCGTATATATTAACCTTCAGCTCTGGGAAACACTCACAATTCGCTTGAATAAGCTTTTACACATAAAGCATTTTACAAGGTTTTCTCTTGTAAAGGACTATTAACTCAGTCAGTGAAATCATGATCACTCAAGGGACACCACAGGTGATTATGAAAACACTTCCAAGTGTGTTTTGCTTACCTAACTTTGCCTCTATTGTGATCAGCTATGCTGCGTGCAGTGATTGGATAGAGCGTAGCGCCGCACTGATCAGAGGGAGGAGTTTGGCAGTACAAAGGGGACACAGCTACGAGAGTACAGCCCATCACGCTGAAACATAACCCACCTGGAGCGCTGTTTTGTTGTTGTTTTGTTTTGGGCAGAGGTATACGGAGCCAGCACATTCATCCGGAGCACCTGCACTGCCTCCTCACTGCAAGCAGTAACTGCACTCGGAGCACCTGCACTGCCATCTCAGCACAAACAGCACCTACGCCCAGAACACCTGCACTGTCACTCTACAACAAGCAGCACCTGCACCCGGAACACCTGCACTTCCTCACCACCTCAACCCGTGCGTGCACCCAGATTGGGACTTGTGATGATTTGTCTATTATTTTTGGTACATTTTGATTGGGACTGCAAACTCACTGTTTTGATCCCTGTTACCATTGTTGGTAGAGGGGATTGTTTTAAAACAAATGGGACATTTTTGTAAATACACTCTCTCGTTTGGACGTTATATCACTCCTGCACAACTCACATCCTGACAGTGCCAAATACATCCAGGGATTTTTAAATAGATTCTAAATTTTGACTCGTGACACCTTGTTAATTGAAAAAGAAGAATAAATTGAAGACCAATTGCTGTGTGATGTATTAATCTTGATTGATTATTAAAAGGTATAAATGGAGCGCTTTCATTTGTCAAGGAGATTAGTTGGCTATCTGCTATGATAAATCACCCTGCAATCTTTTCCCTAATGATATAAAGCAAATTAGTAAACATGGGTGGTCTAGTAAGAGTTAAGACCAACCTACTGCTTTAGGGATGTAGTGTAAAAAAAACTGTGTTGAGAAGACGTTAGTCTCTAAATCCTACTGATCCACCAAACCCTGATTTCCAAGAAATTATGTTATCATTTATTTAAAGGTTTTGTTTTAAGGTCACTTATTAAAGTTTACTGCAGTTTGCTTTTCCTAATATGTTGAAAAGCTCTCAAGGTCGCAATCCTCAACTCTACATCCTGCCTGGGAGCTCATCCCCAAAAGATGTAATACCCATGTGCACCACAAGGAGGACAAAGGGACATTTTTTAAGGAACTACTTTCCCTCCAGTGGAAGAATACAAAAACTGAAATGAATTTAAAAAAAAAAATACACATTCCAAAATTCATATATAATTGCAATAATTACGGATTGATTACGGAGATTACAGATTGATTTGGCCAATCATTACTGCCAAAAAATCAGGAGTCTGATTATTTCCTTTTGGTCGGGTATTGTAGTAAAACATTGTGAACCATGGCAAAGCATCAGCAAGCATGACAATACCCTGTCAATCCAAATTGACCCATAGTTCAGATATATTTAAACATTAAATCTTTAAATAAATTAGTGTTTTTAAGGGGGCTCCAGAGTGGTGCATCTGGTAAATGCACTCCACATGGAGTGCAGAATATGTCCTATAGCCTTGAGGTCGCCAGTTCGAGACCAGGCTATTCCACTCCCAACCATGGACAGGAGCTCCCAGGGGGTGACGCACAATTGGCCAAGCACCACCCGGGGGGGGGCTTAGGTTGGCCAGGGACCACGCACCAGCAACTCCTGTAATCAGTCCCTCTTTCCTCCTACCCCCATTGAGAAATGGGACTAGCAGCCAAGTAATCAATAATCATTAACATCACCCATACCCAAAACAAGTAGTCCATCACCAATACCCAAAACAAGTAGTCAATAATCCCTACCATCACCCATACCCAAAATAATTAATCTATAATCACTACCATCACCCATACACAAAACAAGTAATAATCACTACCACCACCCATACCCAAAACAAGTAGTCATGCTCCTGGCATTGAATAACAAGCTGACATTTAACAGGAACAGCAGTGCATTAGAAGGTTGTTTGCCCATTTTATTCCATTTTGTACTGTAGCAGCATCACATATAGACCCTGATCCATCTGATTTAATTAGTGAGCTTTTGTCATGAATTTAGTGCTCATATATGGTAGACTGACAAGGTGTTTTTTGTGATGTCTAGGTCTAGATCACAGCCACCAAACTGCACTTGCGACCTGTGACAGATTTAAACCCAGGCTTCAGAGGAGAAAGGCAAAAGAAGTAGTACTCTTATACAAGCTTACCATTGTTAAAGCACAACAAAATGTAACAAAGTGCAGTAAAAGCTTGGTAAGCATTATAAAGCCCAGAGAAGTATGGTAAAGCATATTAAAAAGCATGGTGATCTATGGTAAATGCATGGCATAGCAATGGAAAAAGCATGGGAAAAACTGCACATTTACCTCAGTAAAACTGTATAAGGGTAGAGGCAGTAGTATAAGGAGTTTTCGATTTTTATTGTAATTTTTTAATACATAAAATATCAGTCAGTGGAACAAAATGAGAAACAATGGAAAAATGATGCTTTTGATTCAGTTTATTGGTTGAATCTATGTCTCTTGGTTCTCAGTCATTCAGCTCTGACATGATCAGACTAATTGACATTTCAAAGGACTAAAAGACTCAAAACAGAGACTTTCATTCACTGGATGTCCTTGAAGGTAAAAGGAAATTCATAATGCTTTTCTGCTCTCCGCATTTAAAATCTATAAAGCCTTAATTACAACAAAATGGAATGCACAGTATTATACCGACAGAGCACAAGGTTACCATGGAGGAGAAACCATTTCTCAAATCCATAATCACGAAACCTGCTAACCCCGGCTATTAGAAAAAGCAGGAGGATAGAGATGTTCAGGTTATCACAGAACGCACAATCAAAGGAATAAATGAGCTAAAGGATGATGTGAGAACACAAATGCCAATTTAAACACATGATCTGCCCTGGCTGCCCACACTTTCTAGTCTGTGTCTCTGATTAGAAAGAAAAGTTCATTATGGTAGAACTATAGACTTTTCAAATAGGAATTATTAGGTGGTAATGAACGAATCATGACTTTCCCCAGAGTGGGCAGTTATGGCATTTTAAAAGGAATCTATTTTATTAACTTTAAAATTGAAATTTAAAATTTAAATTAAATTTTTCATTGCCTTTCCTGTACTAGCCTGCCTTTAAAATATACAATCCCTACTTTTTATATGAATTTTTATAGCATAGTGCTTCATGCAGTTTACATATATTTAATCTTAAATCCATTAACTTTGGTATTTCCTTGGACTGACTTCATACACAAACATTATACAATTAATAACAAGGTTAAGCAGGTTGAAAACGTACATGGTCACTACAATCTGAAGTGTATTGTACCTATTGAACATTGATACATTTTAAGAAGCTTTCCTGTAAAATAAAATAAAAATAGTGTGATACAGATTTGCATTCTTATTTAAACATGTATACTAAAAATTGAGAACGTTTACCTTCATAAAAAAGTGCCACCAAACATATGCAATTGATTTATTAATATAAAACAAAACTGTGAACGTTGCCCGTAAGAATTTGTTTTCTTTTGTGTAGCGAATCTTTTCTTGTGTGTGTGTCTCTGTTATGAGTTGTATTGGGAACATGCACAGTTGTGCACATCGCTAGTTGTATGCCGACTGTTTAATAACATTACCCGCTTACACTTCCATTAAAAGTGAACTCTCTTGTATTCATGCAACCCATTACCCTTGCATAAATGCTACCCCTTTTTTTAGTCCTTAAGCAGTGATGTCACTGTTGTTTTTAAGAGTTTTTTGGCGTTATGCTGTTTGAGGTGCAAAAAAAGCTAGTCATTTTCTTATTCAATTCATGTATATGGAGTTCTTTTTCTGCAACAGATGTATAATTATTATAATTTTTTTTATATTGGGTTCATCATTTGCAAATTGTATTGTATAATTCTCACCTGTCAGACAAAAAGGTACCTTAACCCCAATGAACCCTGCTTGTATTACTGCAGGTAGTAGCAGAGTGACACCTTGGCAAGCATTGTTCAGGTGGAAGAAAATGTGTTAAACTAAATTAGGAGAACGGAAACAAACTGTGTACACCAATAAAGATTGACGATGGAATAACTGAGTAAACAAAGCACAGCAAAGTGTAATAAGTCTAAGGAAAGCCTGGTTAAGCATTGTAAAGCACAAAGAGGTATGGTAAAGCATCTTTAAAATAGCATTGTAACCCACGGTAAACTATGGTAGATGCAGTGTTTTTCTTGCATTTGCTGTCCGTCATACAATGAGCGCAAGTCTAAGTGTAGTTTTTACTAATAAGTTCTAATGGGGATGTGACATAAAACCTCAGATTTGGGTCTCAGCCACACGTCTCAGTTATGCATGGAGATGCGCTGCTGCTGTATTTACTGGGGAGGAGGGCTAATGACATGTTGCATAGCACAATGTCACTCAATGTAAATCTAGCATGATATGAAATAATGCCGTCTCATAGAGCTGCACTGGCTTGCTGTCATCCCTTGTGTCTGTGATTTCGCAAAAAGGACCACAGAGAGCATGAAATTTGTTCTGATGGTCTCCTTTTGTCCTATTACACTTGTCTGCACAGCACGATTTGATCCAATGCCTCCATTTGCTCAAGAAAAAATAAATAAACCCAATGCAGTGATTAGTGGTTTTGCCTAGATGAGCATGCCTCTCATCCTAGCTGAGCCCCTGATCTAACAGACAGAGAGTATGTGACAAGCAGCATGACAGTTCTATGACTACAGTTAGCTGATGATTAGCACACTGTTCAAAGATACAGCCCTCTGCATTTAAAAAAAAAATGGTAAATCGTTTACTGGGGGGAAATCTGTCCTTGTGAACACCCACATCTAAACCGAGCACCGTGTCTGAACAATATGTTATCATTGCCCGAATATGCTAACCCTTACCAATGAGGTTTATCTTGTTTTTTTGGGAGGTTTTTTAGAGTAAAATGCTGGTACTATAATGGTATCCCAGTGGAGTTTAAAATTCCAATTACAGTGTGCAGCCAAATTTGTATACCAGATGGAAGAATCCACGTGTTTGTTTTCCTTGTTAGGTAAGATCTTTAATTAGGTCACTGTCAGCTAGTATTTCTCTAAGCTTGTGCTGAGCCTAAAGGGCAAGTTGGCATGGTTACGAAATATGACAGTTAACCAGGGGTGTGCACATACTCACATTCCCTTTAAGAAGTTTTTCCCTTTAAGAAGTTTTCAATGTTAGCTATAAAACATGTTGATTACCCAGCATTCCCTCAATGATTGAGTACCAATCAATAACAATCCCACAGTGTGATTTAATGTAAAGGGGAGGGAAAGGCAGTTTTTCTTGTTGTGGAATGAACACATTTATTAATAGGGGTGGTTTGATTTAATTCATGCAGACAAGAAACATCTTAAAGGGAATAAGTTGGAAAATGTGGTAAAAGTTTGTTTGAGATTTTATATTGCAACCCTAGCAGTCTGGTGACACAGTACATAGTATAAAGTGTTCAGTGAGTGAGATATTTTTAACACAAGACAAATACATTGTTTGATAACTGCATAGGTCCTAAGTTTCATCACCTAGAATGCTGGTCCAGACTAATTATTATTATTATTATTATTATTATTATTATTATTATTATTATTATTATTATTATTATTATTATTATTCATTTCTTAGCAGACACCCTTATCCAGGGCGACAATTGTTGCAAAATATCACAGTACCAAATATCATATTACAGTCAATAGTAGTTATAAAGTCAGTAGCAAATAAGATCAAATTCAAACAAGAGCAAAATAAAGAATACAGCAAACAATTGCATTTAAGAGCCACTTTGACTAAGAGCAGTTAACTTATAGTAAAAAAATATTTGCTCATATGAGTAAAGTCCAGTAAGAGCACGTAGTAAGTTTGATAAATGTATGAGAATGATTTCAAATAAGAGCAATTAAAAAAAAAAAAAAGTGAATACAGAAATCAAATACAAGATACAGGAAGTAATAATAGTTAAGAGCTATAGCAGAATATGGCAAGATATGGAGCAGTTCAGTGCAAGTACAAGCCGATGCAAGTACTTGAACAATTAGATGCCATATAGTCCAGTAGTCAAGAGTTTTGTGGTTTACAGATTCTGTCTGAACAGGTGTATATTGAGGAGGCACTGGAAGGTGGTCAGAGAGGGGCAAGGGTGGAAGTGGGGGAGCAGAGATGGGGGGGGTACAGCTAATCTGCCAGTGGTGGTGGACCGGAAGGGGCGAAAGGAGGTGTATGGAGAAATGATAGTCTGGAGATAAGAGGGAGCAAAAAAGTCAAGACAGCGATAGGCGAGTACAAGAGTTTTGAATTGGATGTGAGCAACCATAGGGAGCCAGTGCAGAGAGTGCAACAGCAGTGTAGCATGGGAGAAACGAGGAAGGGAAAAGATGAAGCGAGCAGCAGAATTTTGGATGAGCTGGAGTGGACGGATAGCAGAGGCAAGGAGGCCGGCCAGGAGGGAGTTGCAGTAGTCAAGGCGGGATAGTACCAGGGCCTGAACTAGGAGCTGGGTGAAGAAGTCGGTGAGGGAGGGGTCGAGGGTGACACCGAGGTTCTTGGTGGATGAGAAGGGAGAGAGGGTGGTGGATTCAAGAGGAGTAGAGATAGAGATCAGCAATGGGGGAGGAAGAGGGGGGAAGAAAGGAGATCTGATCTGGAAAGATTGAGTTTGAGATGATGCGAGTGCATCCAGGAGGAGATGGTCGAGAGACAGGTAGAGATACAAGAGGAAATATCAGAGTCAGAGGGGGGAAAGAAGAGGGAGATCTGGGCATCATCAGCATAGAAATGATACGAGAAGCCATGAGAGGAGATGAGGGGACCCAAGGAGCCAGTGTAGAAAGAAAACAGGAGGGGTCCCAGGGCTGAGCCTTAGGGGACACCCGTCGAAAGAGAGCAAGAGGCAGAGGGTGAGCCACATCAGGACACCCAGTACATGTGATCAGTGAGGCAGGAGGAGAATCAGACAAGAACAGTGCCCGAGAGTCCCAAGGGAAGGCAGGAGAATAGTGTGATCAACTGCGTCAAAGGCAGCAGAAAGGTAATGGAGAATTAGGACAGAGGAGAGGGAGGCCGCACAGGCAGAGAGTAGAGATGGCGAGAAGAGCAGTTACGGTGGAGTGTGTTGTACATTCAACTCTACAAACAAGACCGCAGACATGGAGGACTCTAGTCAAGATTGCCCTTAAATTGAATCTTACATATAAGTCTTGCCTTCCAGCAGTCTAACTGTAACCATGTAACTGCCTTCACCAAAACAGGAGCACACAAATCACACCGAAAAAAGTACACAATCAATACATAAATACATAAACGAATACCCCTGCACTTTTCTTATCATTTGAAAGCAGTTGTTTTTCATACAGAGGAGCCAATAAAGAATCAGATAGCGAGTCAGGGGACATTGTTGAGTCACTGACTCAGGCATTATCGCTAGCAGAGACTGTTGCTTAGTAACTAGCACTTTCACAAATGCATTCTCTAAGATCCCATTTGCAAGCAGGAGTTAAAAAAAACAATGTCCATTTTGATTCATCTGCTAAGTCGGGAGTCAGTGGTGCAATGAAAAGGGATAAAAAAAAAAAAAAAAACTTGCTGATTCTCTTAATTTCCCAAATAAATGCCTGCAGTATTTTATCATACTGTTTTTATATTGTATTTTGAAATTCATCTATCAAACAATGTAGTTGGGGGCTTGTAATGGTGTCCTTTTCAATGAATACAGTAGCCTCCTGTGATCCAGGCAGGCATAGTAGTGATAGACTGTTGGGCCAGGGAAATATCATGTAGAGAGGTGCAGGTGTAGGTTTTCACAGCCAACAGCCCCATTTACTAGGGTGTTGAGCAGGTTCTGGTGAACCAAGAATCAGACATTCTGCAGATATGGAGGTACATCTGTTTTATATTGTGTAATCAGTGTCCAATTGGCCCTATTTTTGTTTGGGGGGGGGGGGTTATCATTAGTGTGTTTTCGTTCTGTCTTTGTGTGCAGTTTGAGATTGGCACTAGTTTTAGGCAGGGAACTAGACAGACAGTAGACATTAGTGGAATAGTGGTGAGCAGAAGGAAGAACTTCACGTTTAACACAACATTGTTTTGGAATACAGAATCACAAAGTTTTATGCTTTCAGACATAACCGTCTGATAACATCTCAGAGTTTGACTCAGGCAGAGCTGCATGCATGCTGATTTTCCATGTGTCATAACATATGTTGTTTTTTAATGTGTGCTTTCCATTCAATTCACAGAACGGAAACAAGACAGCGGGGTGTAGAAACTGTATGTAGAAACTGTATAAAACTGTATGTAGATGGTTCGTTTTGAGTAACAGTAAGAATGACGTTAATTGCTGCATTGCAGTCTCTTAGACCTAAATGAAACGCTGCAGTACTTACAGTGTAAGCTAATTGTTCTCATATTGCCTGAGTGTTTTTGTTAGACATATATATGAATATACTGCTGTACTCCATGAGATGAGGCTGTCTGACTCCACAGCAAACCTCAAACAAGAATGCCACCTTTCACAAAAAGGTCAATTTGGAGATACAGCCACAGTAGAATTTTTTGAATTTTGTATAATTTATAGAAAATTGAAACTGACAGATAGAAAGTGAACTGGCTGTCTGGTTAGCTGGCATGGATACTGTAATGATTTGACATCTCACCCCATCGAATTGAATTGAAATGCAAGAAATGCCTGAGGGGAAATAGCGTGGCTCACGAAAATAGAAAAAACTGCCCCTAAGTAGTTGCTCTGTGCATTAACGATGCATCATCAATGATGAAGGTTCAGGTGATGAAGATGTGGAGTTCGACAGTTTCAGATCAGATGATACTCTGTGTCTGATTCATTACGCTTTCCTGTTGCTATGCTACAATCCATATTTTAATTTTTTTTTTTTAACTTTTCTTTAGACACTGCTTGTAACTGTTTTTTTTTTGTATTCAGGTTTTTAATGCAATAGTGCTACTTTAGATGCTGAGTTACTTTATTATTTTGCAAGGGTTCCCCGAGTGGCTCACCCAGTTAAAGCACTGCCGCTGGGAGCGTAGGATGAGTCATGCAGTTTGGACGGCACCAGTTTGTGTCCGGGCTGTGCAAAGAGGCCGAACTTTGCTGGGGACTCATGAGGAAGTGTCACGTTGGCTCTGACACTCCCAGGCTGGGGGATGGGAAACCGACAGGGACTCCATCTCCTCATCACACAAAAGTGAACCCTACTGGCCAGACACTGAGCACATTCAGAGTGCATAACAAGCAGGGCTGATCACTGTTCTCTGGGATCAGTAGCCCCGCCCACCTCTGCTCTGGATTGCTCGGCGTAAAAGTGATTCTGGCTTTAGGCTTGTTTGATCGGAGGACGCTCACACGCCCTCAGAACATCTGTGCCGTGTGGGGACTCGCTGCGGTGAGGAGAAAAAACATAATCGGACATTTCAAATTCAAATAATAATTGGTCACTATATATATATATATATATATATATATATATATATATATATATATATATATATATATATATATATATATATATACATGTGTGTGTGTGTGTGTTTTCACACTGGACACTCCAATTACAAAGATTATGTAAAGCCATTTACTTTAGTGGACCGATATGTAGTGACTTTTATTCTAGCTTTTTTCACCAGCATGTGTTTTTTCATGATGCGCTTTTGCACTGCACACTGTAGCTTTTGTAGCAACTTTGAATTGCATTTCACCAGTTAATAAATATGTTAACTGCACTTCTTGATTCTTTAGCATGCCTGGGTGCTGTGTTCTATTTTAGAATTTTAAGAATGCCTAATTGTAAATGTAATCTAGCTACCTATATAATGCCTGCAATTTCGCCCCTGCCTGAGTTAACGCAATGTATGTATTTTATTTTGAACTGTGTTGAAAGATTCAGGTGGGGGTATTTGTGTCATTTAAAAATAAAATTGCATTATTCTCCTACTACTACTACTACTAATAATAATAATAATAATAATAATAATAATAATAATAATAATAATAATAATAATAATAATAATAATAATCCCTTCACATGTATATGTGAGCTCAAAATATCAATCTGTAACATGGACACATTTTCCACATGCAGAATCGCTACCCAAGACAAACTTAGTTAGCTGATGTCTTGTTCCAGTGGGGGTTGTTAACACAAGCTAAGTCACTGGGATCCTTCAGGAGCACCTAGACAAAATACTGTACTGAGATAAATCAGCAACAAGGAACAGGACAAGCTCCTCTCATTTGTAACTGTCCTTAATGTCCCACTTCCTTTATTATCATAGCAGCCAAACTGTTATGGGTCAGGTTAAATAAGGTACATGGAGCTAACAAGCTGATTTCAATGAAGCTTATCTAATATGTATTACCATCACATTGCAGACATCACATTTTCAGTTATGAAAGAGTAAATTACACATTGTTGTTACACAAAAAAAACGCCTGTTTATTTATCATTTTGAAACTTTTTTTTTAAAACCTTTTGAAATAATGAAGCAATTTACATTTTGAAAAGCAGCTACAATATGTGTTGTATATTAATGCATATTATTGAATACATTTGTCCATTATAGATACTGTTTATGCTCTTTCTGGTTTCAGGGCTTGCAATAAAAGGGATTAATAATGGTAGCATATCCGTATGTATTTGATTGATATTCAACCAGAATAACTACACTTAAATTGATAAGCTATTCACTCTTTCTCTCCAGTTAGGTGAAACAGCAGCTATTTGGTAAGAACCAACACTTTATTGTATTCCATGTATCAATTATAAAAGGACTCTTTGATCTGGAAGTCATCGTACATGTCAGTTTATCAAGTTAAGTTTTACTGCAATATCAAATACAATGCTGCAAATTTGATCACAAGCATTACTGTGGTTGACTGTAGATGTTTAGTCTTTTCATTATCTTCCTCAAACAGTACATCTCAGCTTTACATGTGTTTTAATGTGTATTCAGCCAACAGAAAAATGATAGATTAGCTATGTAGATTGACAGATACAGACACTGTATATGGATGGATGTGATATGATAGTTCTAATTGTTGTTTACAGAGAAGCTAAATGCTGACATCTAGTGGCAAACAAAAATTACAAGTTAACAGACTGTTTTTTTCTTGGACCAGTTTAACCTCAACCTGATGCAAGTCTCTAGAACCAGTATGACCAGCTGAAATCCAGCAAACCACCAGTTTTGATCAGCGTACCCTTTATAATAAATAGTGCAATTTACTGTAGTATACTGTAGTAAACGCTACAACTTGATGTAATTTGTTGTAACATGCTCTAAAGGACAGGTAAGCAATTCCTTTAGGATATTGTATGATATTTGTTTTGTGAAGGGTACTCTAGTTAATACTGTACTGTGTTCAATAGACACTATACACTGAAGTCATTTTCATCAGGGAAGTCTGATTTAGTCCTGGTTAAAATATTGCACAGAGGTACACAAAACAATTTCAACTTGCTTTTCACTAGGAAGCCAATTTAAAGTGTTTAAAAAATACAATGCAATAACAAAACAGTACTGGCGCACAGTAACTTTGCAGTGTTAGCCTCCTGCAGATTCACATCCTAACAGTAACTTTGCAGTGCTAGCCTGCTGCAGATTCACATCCTAACAGTAACTTTGCAGTGCTAGCCTGCTGCAGCCTCCTGCAGATTCACATCCTAACAGTAACTTTGCAGTGTTAGCCTCCTGCAGATTCACATCCTAACAGTAACTTTGCAGTGTGAGCCTCCTGCAGATTCACATCCTAACAGTAACTTTGCAGTGCTAGCCTCCTGCAGATTCACATCCTAACAGTAACTTTGCAGTGCTAGCCTCCTGCAGATTCACATCCTAACAGTAACTTTGCAGTGTTAGCCTGCTGCAGATTCACATCCTAACAGTAACTTTGCAGTGCTAGCCTCCTGCAGATTCACATCCTAACAGTAACTTTGCAGTGCTAGCCTCCTGCAGATTCACATCCTAACAGTAACTTTGCAGTGTTAGCCTCCTGCAGATTCACATCCTAACAGTAACTTTGCAGTGTTAGCCTCCTGCAGATTCACATCCTAACAGTAACTTTGCAGTGTGAGCCTCCTGCAGATTCACATCCTAACAGTAACTTTGCAGTGTTAGCCTGCTGCAGATTCACATCCTAACAGTAACTTTGCAGTGTTAGCCTCCTGCAGATTCACATCCTAACAGTAACTTTGCAGTGCTAGCCTCCTGCAGATTCACATCCTAACAGTAACTTTGCAGTGTTAGCCTCCTGCAGATTCACATCCTAACAGTAACTTTGCAGTGCTAGCCTGCTGCAGATTCACATCCTAACAGTAACTTTGCAGTGTTAGCCTCCTGCAGATTCACATCCTAACAGTAACTTTGCAGTGTGAGCCTCCTGCAGATTCACATCCTAACAGTAACTTTGCAGTGCTAGCCTGCTAGCCTGATCCTACTTTTGTTACAGTTTGTAAATCTTGTGTATTGTGTTGTATTTATTTATGTATAATAAAAACAAATACTGCGTACTCACCATATGTTCTTCATTACACATACACGTAATCTTTAAAACACAGATAACCTTGCACAGCAGGGACTGCAGTAATATTTATTTTAACCTTGTTTGCGATTATTCATTATTCTTCTAAAGCCGTGCTTTTTCCATAGGTCTTGTGCATAGTACTAGCGTGCTTACCGTTATGCAGCAATTAGATGAACCCGAGTGAATGAAAATGCTGCAATGGTATACCTTCTGTAACTCATCTCACCGCGTCTCCTCAATTTATTTCGGGTTAAAAGAAGACTCGCATTGCTTTCAGATGTCAAGAAAGCATTACGCATGCGTATCTTATGTACCGAAACCCATCATCTTTTATGGCAAGCAGAGCTAGCCTTTTATGTTTATTTTTTAAACACCTTTACACCAGAAAGACTTTGCCTCAGTGCTCTGAATAATGTAAGTACGGTATTTAAAAAAAGAAGAAAAAAAAATGTATGTATTATTGCTTTGACTAATGGTGTTATAATGCGCTGTTGTTTCAAATGCGATGTACCATTGTAATGCACGATTACTGCTTTATTGTGTATATTTATTTTATTGTAATCGTTGCTCAAAAGTTACATTTTTAAAGATTATTTTCTGTTTGTTCGTTTCTCCTGTAGTGGCTCAAGAGATAGTGTATTTTGTGTCTATTGAAGCAACAGGAGGAAAGACACATGTGCCTTCTATTATCTATTAGATTAGATCAATTGTAATAACTGTAAACAGGGAAATAATGATCTAGTTTGTCTGCATACTGTTAAATTACACGATGTCCTTTTAACATAACTTTTGTCAGCGACCGATTACAGTGTTTCGGAAAGTGAAATCAGAGTGCTTCGTATGTACGGTATAATTCTTGTGAGATGTATTTGCCAGGCTGAATTGAATTAATGGTGAACCAAATAAATGAGTAAAGCTTTATAACATGTAACTACTATATATAGTTATATCAAATCTATTCGGAAATAACATTAAGAGTTTGTGACACATTTCTGAATGTGATATTTTAAAAGTACAGTATTGTCTTTTGACTGGTAGTTCTCAAATGCAAAGAAATAATAAGAACTATGGTGGCACAGTAGACACCTGCTTATTTGTTTGATGACTTGAACAAACAAATATATATATATATATATATATATATATATATATATATATATATATATATATATATATATATATATATATATATATAATATTGTGGTGCTCCTGGTAAAATTTTGCAACGTGTAAAAAACGTTTTGCAGTTTTCAAAATAAATAAATAAATAAATATTGACAAATGAGTGTAAACCAACATGAAATAATAATAAATAATTAATAATTAAAAATTGTTCTAACAATTGATAAAACTATATATATATAATATATATATATATATATATATATATATATATATATATTATATAAACTCAGAATAGAACACAATTCAATCAGGAGACAGGAGGTTACTAATTGTGATAATACCTGAATGTGTACCAGGTGAGATTCATCAGTAACATTAGGCTTCAAGGAATGGCCTATGAAGATATTGAGGGAACATCATTTATTTCGCCTATAGCAAAGAACAGTTAGGGGTGGCTTGGTCTTTTAAACCCTGAAAGGTGTTGATAAAGTTAATCCATATCAATACAGCACTGAAACCAAGACCAGAAGACATAGTTAGGAATTAAGTGAATGTAGACTTAGAATAGAGGGAAGGAGACACTTCTTCACACAATGTGTGGTGAGGGGTTGGAATGGGCTGCCTAGTCATGTTGTTGAAGGAGACTCTTCTTCAGAGTGTGGTGAGGGGTTGGAATGGGCTGCCTAGTCATGTTGTTGAAGGAGACTCTTCTTCAGAGTGTGGTGAGGGGTTGGAATGGGCTGCCTAGTCATGTTGTTGAAGGAGACTCTTCTTCACACAGAGAGTGGTGAGGGGATGGAATGGGCTGCCTAGTCATGTTGTTGAAGGAGACTCTTCTTCAGAGTGTGGTGAGGGGTTGGAATGGGCTGCCTAGTCATGTTGTTGAAGGAGACTCTTCTTCAGAGTGTGGTGAGGGGTTGGAATGGGCTGCCTAGTCATGTTGTTGAAGGAGACTCTTCTTCAGAGTGTGGTGAGGGGATGGAATGGGCTGCCTAGTCATGTTGTTGAAGGAGACTCTTCTTCAGAGTGTGGTGAGGGGTTGGAATGGGCTGCCTAGTCATGTTGTTGAAGGAGACTCTTCTTCAGAGTGTGGTGAGGGGTTGGAATGGGCTGCCTAGTCATGTTGTTGAAGGAGACTCTTCTTCAGAGTGTGGTGAGGGGATGGAATGGGCTGCCTAGTCATGTTGTTGAAGGAGACTCTTCTTCAGAGTGTGGTGAGGGGATGGAATGGGTTGCCTAGTCATGTTGTTAAGGCAGAATCACTTGAATGAGATACTAGGAACCAGGTGAGCATAAGGGTCGAGTGGCCTCCTCTGGCTTGTACAGTTTCTTGTGGTCTTATTAATTACAGTAATGCAACATGTCCTCTTTAGTGTGGTGTTTATGTGTTTATTTAAACTCATAGCAACATGAAACAAAAAAGAAAACAGGCGCTAAAAGGCTTGAGTGCGCTGAGGAGACTATTCCAAGCTAATTAAACATGACGAGCAAAAAACTCGAGAGTTCTTGAGAAACGTTGAATTAAACTTTCAAAAAATAGTTCAATAGAGACTGGAGCTCTGCAAATACTTTGAATTATGGTTCTGTAACAAAAACAAAGAGCCCTAACCACGAATAAGATCTCAGTGTTCTTTTTAAACTCTCAGATGTTGAATTTATGTTAGTGCTGTACCTTGCTATGCAAATATGTTACTCTGTTTTACTAGATCTTTTTCCTGAGGCACAATCATACTTAAATAACAGAAGTGTACGTGTCTGTCTATGTTAAAAGTTCAAATGAAAAGTTTCAGGGCTTGGTATTATAGGTACATGTTTATCATAACAAAAACAAATAGGCCTATGGATTCTAGCAGGAATACATACTAATGTTAAACGAAGTGGGACAATGTATTAAAATATTTTGTTACAAAATATACAATATTTCTCTTGTGTTTGGATTTTCTCATCATAAAAAGTAATCTCTGATTGTTAGTGGCTTTGGCTGTATCAGTCCCTTCATACGGATTAGCCCCTATACCTAAGCATTAGTAGCCTGTATCACCCAACAGGTTTGATGGGTTGTATTACAGTGGTGTTTACAGTGAAGGGGAGTCCTAAAGCCCTATAGCCTCTTAAACTGTTTGTATATACTGGGGAGTGCAGAATAAATGTTTTCCACAGTTTGGTTAACTTCAAGGGAATTGGCATAAGGTCATTAGAATTTAGTGGAGCATTTAAGCTGTAGTTTTTGCTGCTGGCTGTATTGATACACACTTGCCCTGCAGTGGATTATTCCTTTTAACTTGGCAGGCAGTCACTGCAAATGTACATTCATCAGGGACAACTGGATACTTTAGAAATGGCTGTTACAAAAAGGTTTATACAAAATACCATTTCTGCATTGTGTACTTTCTCATTTTATTAATTAGATATTCCTTATCTTCATTGAACTGCAAACAGATTACTCAAGTATAAGGCATATGAACTAAGAGCTTCCTTTAACCTAAAGTAGTACCAGATACCATGTTTAAAATGAAAATTTACATGTGCTAGAATAACATGTGTTTCTTTCAAAACTGCAATTTTAACTTATCAGCAACACACCATTTAAAATTGTGTTCTAGCTGAGCATTGTTTTCCATCTCCAATGTACACGTCTGCTTTGAAATATAACTGGCACAGGTGTAGCTGACTGATTGGGAGATATACAGTAGCTTGCACTAACCCTCTGTTACAAGACAAGCACTGATGGAACGCATGGCCTCCTTTCCTTCGTAGATGTTTGAGCCCTGTGTGTTCCATCAGCATGAATGTGAATGAATGCTTATTTAGAATGAATGTGGGATGTGAAATGACTCTCTAAATGTCTTGTGCTGTTTCAGATGCCACCTTAGTGAGAGCAGAGACCCGGCAAGGTGCCATGAGGAGACGGTTGTCTCACAGGGACTCCAAAACCCTGCCCCCCTATGACAGAAGTCCTGACTCGCCCCCCTGTAACCGAGGGCCCTACCCCTGCTGCTTCTGCTGGTGCTGCTGTTGCAGCTGTTCTTGGTAAGATGTTTTTGGCTATAACCTGAAAAGCACTGCTAAAGAAAAATTGTAAATCGTGTTTCGTCAGCGCTTACAGGGCTTGAATTGAAACACCTGCCATAACACTGTCAATAAGTGAGGGACAGGGAGACACTTGCTATCCCTCAGATGTCTGTTCTCCAAAAATGATCTCTTTTGAGACCTGCTTAGCACGGCTAACTAACAGCTCTCATTCTAGCCGTCTTGCACATCCTCAATTACGACTTCTATATATGCACTGGTGAGGCCACACATAGAGTACAATTGTGGTTACCACTCTTGCAAAGGGACTGCAATGTCATTTTTTTAATGAGGGGACCACAATTGAATGCAGTATTCTAAGTGTGGCCTCACCAGCGTTTTATTCAACCTCATACTATCCTCCCTTGATTTGTACTATACACACTTGACTAGATAGCCAAGGAGCATTCTGTTTTCCTTTTAAGTGACAGCAACATACAGCACTAAGGTCTCTCTTATAGCAAGCCTGCTGTGGTTCTATACCATTCATTTAACACATTTGTTACATTTCATTTGCAATTTGTTTCTGCCCAGTTATGTATGCAGTCTAAATCCCAGCTGCACCCCACTTACATGTCACTTTACAAGGACTCTCTGCTTCCAGTGTTTTAAACAGTCATGTATCCACTTGCATGCACTGTTCTACCTTGCGTTCTGATCGTAAGGGTTAGTGTTTTGTACGGCTATTTGTCAGGTCTCTTTTGCAAGTCTAGATATATTGTTACATGCTCTGTTTGTATTCATCCTCAAAGTGAGTCTAGAAGATTAGTCAGACAGGATCGACCTTTTCTGAATCGATGTTGGCTGTCTTCTGTGATGATGTTACTTTTTCTTATTTCGTCTTGTGATTGATTCCACGGTCGTACCTGTTTGGGACACTTGAGAATAATAAGACGAGACAAGCTGTTTCTTCACTAGGGACTGTTAGGAATCGTGTTAAAAAGCAATCATTTGCAGCTTCTACCATTTCAGGCTTTTAACATATAAGTGATGTATTGTTTAGCTGTGGCCTGCCACTAGTCTTACAGTTGATGAGTCATCATTTAGAGAAGACCGCCATTCAAAAAGATGGACAGCAATGTGAAACCAAGTGTACTCTGGAGGAATCCACAGAAGGCTGTTTTAGGCTGTGAGGTGCAGCAGTGGCTTGATATTATGTTAGATGTCATGCTAGTCCCAGGCAGATAGTAAGCATGGCACCAAAGCTGTTGTTATTTCCAAAGGAAATGTTTGCAAATGTGCTTAAAATGTACTGTATGGGAGCTCATAACTACACAGTTTTGAAGGTGGAAAATGCTGCTTTCTTTTCAAACACAGCTTGAACAATTTTGTTTGGCGATATACAGCTATGGCTAAAGTTTTTCATGAAATACTGTACTGCTATTATGGCTTCCGGCAGACTTTTGCAATATCATTTTGTAGTTACTTTGATTACATGATGTTAAATAAAAGATCTAAATTATGTTCGTATAGTTTATTTATTACTCAATCCTAAAATTCTAGGTGATGCAAAACTTTTGACCAGAGCTGTAAGAAGAATGGGACTGAGCTTTTGAATTACAGGCGGCAAACAAGTCTCGCTACAAGCTTCACTTTGATTTTAGTGTAATGTGCCTCATGTATGGAGAGCCATGTTTCATCGCCTCTGCCACTGCTAAACAGTGAACTGCTTTTACCGTGAGACCATTTGTTTCACTAAAACAGTGCAAGTATAACACACACCCTTGAGAAATGTGTCGGGCAACCTTCACCTTGCCCTCCAATACGAAATGCAATCTTCGTAATAATCTCAAAACGGCTCACTGAAATTGTGGTAACCCATCAAATAAATGAATTCGGACGCCACTGGTGGCTTTATTGTTTTCATCCATAAACCTTCATATAAAATCCTTTAACTGGATTTGCTACCAAAAGAGTACTAGTCTTTTTCAAATTGTAGTACCGTAAATAATTGCATTTTTTTTTTATATATAACTAATTGTAGTTGGAGTGCATTGATTTGTAACCTGGTACATTGCTCTGGGATACCATGGTGTGAAGGGCGTTGTTTAAAAATGAATTTGTGTTGTATTGTATATGAAAGAATTATATTTATCCCCTGGAGAAAATAAGTGGTTGCACCTTTGTCTGTATGTCACTGATAAAGGCCCTGTACAGCCACACTCAACCCTATATTTGTATTTTCACACTTGCTCAGTGAGTATTTTATAGAGTTATGAAAGTCTTATCTGATATATTAAACATATGTTTAAAATCGACACATTGATGTATTTCTATGTTATGTTATAAGGGGGGGGGGGGGGGGGGGGGGGTGGTATGGCAAACCCTAGTTACTTCAAGGGATCTTCCAGTCCCAAATCTGAGAATCACTGATTTAATAAATGCTGTATTTCTGCTGTCACTTCTCCTTTTTTTCGGGGCTATAAGTCTACATTTAACTCCCTCATCAAGCGGTTTGTTTTTCTAATTGTCAGCCTGACAGTGCCGAATAAAGACAAGGATGCGTGCAGCAGGAGGGCGTCCAACATCTCCACACTAGAGAGCCTTCAGAGGAACGAGGATAGGTAGTGGACTGTCTTTGTATTACATTGGAACCAACACTTTGTACATGTGTGTGTGTGCGTGTGTGTGTGTGTATATATATATTATATATATATATCTGTGGTACATACAGCCTATAAGAAATCATCACTATGGCTACTAAAAATACATGTTGAACTGCTTTGCTGTACATTAGAGGAATAACTTGATATTATTACTGACCCATTTTGTAACATTACGATTTTGTTCACTTGTGAAATAGATTTTACTGCCTGGAGTCTTATATTGTATCAATGATAAATTACAGATACAACACAAGATTCCTGTCACCGTTTCTTCAAATCAGTTGCTGGATCATATATTATTTGTAAAGGACTACTGTTTGTTAATTTACAGCATTCTTCCACATTTTCCAGTTTACAAGCCTTTTCAAACTGCAGTAACCAGGCAACAGGAATTTTAAGTGAAATGCATTTTACAACATTAGTGTGGTAGAAAAATGATCTTGGCAAATATTAAAGATTTACTATGTAATTTTATTTAACTTTTAATGGAACTAACATGTAGTATATTTGCAGACTGTTGCCACTTTTCTATTTGTACCCTTGCATTTAAAATTCAGACGTAGGCTCACATGTGCAATGTTGCTCATTTTAAAGTATTTTTCTTTGCATCCATTTTGCTGTGAACACAGCCTTTAAACAAGTTAAGTTCTGTAAATATACCCTATGATAGTCCCATTAAAGGTGAACAAACTTCATTTTTGGTCAGCACCTTTAGTAATGTCCAGCTTTTAGACACTTGTACTGTTGTGTGTTAGGATATATCACTACAAGCTTGTTGATGTACGACATTGTACTTGAGAAACTATTATCAAATTCATCATTTTTTTTATCAAATTAAAAATACTAACCTTAGAATCAACTCCCTGATTAGTGGCAGGCTGAGTGTGGAGGAGGCCTCATCCTGGGCGCTGTCCTTCAGCACTCTCCTGGACAATGCGGCCGGCCGTGAAGTCTTCATGGAGTTCCTGCGCTCGGAGCACAGTGATGAGAACATGCTCTTCTGGCAGGCGTGTGAGGACCTCAAGACAGAGCAACAGAAGGGTGATATCCGGGAGAGGGCCAAACAAGTCTACCTGGACTACATCTCCATACTCTCTCCCAAAGAGGTGGGCAGCTCACATTCATATCTGGGTAGTGGATTATTAGAAGTCTCTAAGGTGTATAGTAAAGTACATTTTTACGTTACATAAACTACACTACCACATTATTTTAATCTCTGGCTGTATCAATGCAGGCCTCACACTCTGCCATAGTGGTATTACAGTTGATACACAGCTGTATTCTATGATTCTCTCAAAAAAGATCCATTAAAATTCCACTGATCCCATTGTTTTATTACAGATCTTTTCATAGGTAAGCTAAATCCCAGAGCCATATTAAAAAAAAAAAAAAAAAACATGGAAATGGAAAACCACGGCAAATATATAGTATAACCATAGGAAAAGCAGGAGATGAAATATAAAATTACTGGGCAAATTTACAGTGGTATACTTAAGAAATTTGTGAAAACTGATTTTGACAATGAAAGAAAAAGCTTAAATACCTGTTTAACATTTCTAATTTTGCTTCTGTGTTGTACAGTTGTAATAAATGACTGCTGTTCTCTTGACAAACATGTACGCTTATGTGTATGCAAAAACACACCAGGGAAAACACCCTCATGCAATTATCAGTTTTAGATACAAACACTACTGCAGAATGTGTTATCTAGAAAGTGCATTACCATGTGTGCAAACAGTTAATTAGCCATGAGGAGTGAAAATGATAACAGCTATACAGCTACTGTAATGTTATTTGTCATCTCTCTGGGTGGAGCATGACCCAGGAGTATTACTGGAAATCCAAGGCCTTTCCCAGAATAATTCTGCTTTCACAACCGTATTCTTTTCCAGGTCAGCATTGATGCCACAGTGCGGGAGACAATCAACAGAAACATGGCAACTCCCACCGTGCACGTTTTTGATGATGCCCAAGCGCAAATCTACGCACTGATGCACAGAGACTCGTACCCACGATTTCTGAACTCCCCTCTCTACCAGTCTCTGTTGCAGAGCCTCAGTTCAAACAACTCCTCCAATAGCTAGGAGGTGCTAGAGTGCTGGCGGCAGATCCCCAGTTCCTAGTCAGTAGAAGTCACACGCTACAGTATGTTTTACACAATTCGACAGTTGTTTAGAGGTTGACTTTGTAAAATGTGTTTAAAAAAGTGACACCCTGAAATGGTACAGTGCTTTCCTCATACTGTACTCTGAATGAAAACCAAGTCTTGATTTTTAACCTTATTTTTTATTCTTTATAACAACCTTTGGCGAGGGGTCTGCGGAGCAAGAGTCATCAACACAAGCCTTGTTTCAATGGTGCAGAAGTCTTTGGTACCCGCTACAGGACAGATTTTTGTTGTCCAGAAATGCTTCCGGATTTTTCTGGACTGATGTTTACGGGCATTCCCTAAGAAGTGAATTTAAGGACATAATAATCCTAATAAAAGTGTATCATAGTAAAATCATAGCAAAGTGTAATAAAGCATAGTGAACGTATGTTTCATTACACTTTGCTAAAAAAAATAAAATGTGATGAACTATGGTAAAAGCATGGTAAAACTGCAAAACTACTGAGTACATTTAGCGTGCTCAAATTGTATAAGGGAATATTGGTGTGTGTTTATGAAATGTATGTTAAGCTTGTAATCTTAAAACTTCCCATTACAAGGTCTTGCCACTTATCCCTAGCCAGGACCATGGTTGGGTAATTTCCATTTCCTTTCAATCAATTCCAAGTCCTTCAAAGGAATACATGCTTTACAGTACTCCCTGTGAAGAACACAATTACTGTTGTGTTATAATCATACAATAGTAGGTCTCCATCACTTCCATTCACACTGTGTGGAATAGCATGTGAAAGCTCACCTCATATTTTTCATGCCTGTGGTTTTTCAATATAAGATTTATTTTTAAAAGCATTTTACAATCATACAACACTAAAGACTACCTGAATTGAAATTAAACTGAAGCGATCATATCAGCACCCTTACAGACCTGAAACCCCCCGGCAGCACTATTTAAGGATTTTGAATAAATATTGTAGCCTTGATGAAGTTGTACACCGATGTTGATATGGCACTGTGCAATGAATAACCGCTATGTAGTTTTATCTTTCATACAATTGTGATACCATAGGTCTATTTCAATTTAGAAATATGAACAGTGTGGTACAGTTCTATCAATGGCTTGTACCAATGTATCTACCCTTGTGCTACCATTTCCCCATCAGACAGACTGAATTGTCATTGGAGATCACATGGTAAAGGCATTGTTTGTATATACTATAATACAATTCTACTTTAATCCTTTTCAGTGCTCAGCCCAGTTTTGGGGTTTGTTCAAAGACTTGACTGAGGTCATAAAGTATGCCAAGAACTTCACACTTTAAATACAAGTAAGTCAGTAACATGCACACATAGCACAGCTGAAAATTCAGAATTAGAGCTAGTATTATGATGACAATGTTGATGGCCATATAGAATGACTGACTGAGTGCTTGAGTTCAGTGATTGTCCCTGCAATACTAAAAAAGACATTGTGGCCTTGGAGAGATTCCAGGGATTATGATTTATCCAGGTGCAAAGGAATGAGTTATGAAGATGGGTTGAGGGAAGTACATTCACTTAGCCTAGAACAAAGAAGGATGGGGGGGTTGATTGAACTGTTCTTAAAAGGATTTGACAACATCATGGATAATTAAAGTGATTGTAGCTAACAAAATAATGAAATCTTATATATGTTTCAAACGTCTGGTTTTAAAAAAAACATGTTACAGTAAACATATATTCACATTTTTAACACAAAGTTTACTACAGTAAAATTGACCATACACTTCTGAATCTTACAATATGAGCAATGGGTGAAATAACAACAACAAACTCAAATTTTAAAAGGGTCTTTATTTTGTTTTCATTTTTCAATTTTTACTTTATTTCTTTTTGTGTGTGTGTATATATATATAATTGAAAATTAGTACAGTAAGTGCAATGCTGTTTTTCTCCAGTCTCTTCTGCATAGTCTTTTCCTAGGCTGCATCTAAAAGGAGTTCAACTATTAGTTTTAGTCACATGTCACTCTTGCCCCAATCTTTGTCTATTTTAAGTGGTGTGTATTTTAAGCCGTCAGACAAACCCACTTCTCTCCCTGGCTCAAGGACATGTGCAGCGGCAAGGCACAAGCATTGGAACATAACAGCTTCACGGCTCTGCGTTCTTGAAGCAGACAGAAAAGGGGCTTTGGCAAGTACACCCTTTGAGTAATAATATGACTTTTTAAAGTCTAGCAGCAGTGCAGGAATGACCCCTCCAATCTGTCTCAGTTGCATAAAAGAAAGTCCTGATGAACATTTTAAGCAGAGCAAAAAGGGGGATATTTTTAGTTAAAACGTTTGTATTGACATATCTTTTAAAATGCTACATGGTGTTGATGATTTCAATAGAAAGCCTGCCACCCGGTGGCCGAATGTTGTATCTGTGGCTTCTTTGAGGAAAGGTATTGACTTTTATATCAGCACTTGCAGACAGCCTTGTCTGACACTTTATATTATATGAGATCATTAGCATGAAGCGAATGTGAATTTAATGTAATTTAGAGAGGAGACCCTTCTGAAAGATTTTTTTTTTTAAATTGCCTTTTAAAATGTTTTATTACACTGCAGTACAATGATTATTTGGAACTATTAATCTAATACTGGGAGGTAATTACTTTTACATTGACTAAAGCTTTCTTGGTCTGTATCTTGGTCACCTCTACAAAACCCCCTTTTAACTCTGTGTAAAGTACATCAGGCAAACAAACCTGAGACGAAAGCTGCACTATTAGGCACCCCCCATGAGACTGCAGTTAAGAAATCCTGGCATAAAAAAATATTGATATCAAGGCATAAGAAGCAGTTGATTTAACCCAGGATTATGATTTGTCCCAGTCACAATAAACAGCATGTAGAGATGAAGAAAGAAATCTTGCAATATATTGCAGCACTTTTTAAAGGCTAACAGTTTACAAGTAACTCGTCAAACACACTTAAGGAGGTTTAAAAAATGGTATAGATTTCTACCACGATTTAAATGCAAACTTGTACTGTGGCTGCTGATTCTAATACCAGACTAAAAATGAATATGCACAGCTTAAGATCTGGTTCAGTGCGTTTCGTTTCTGAAAACACCTAGAAACGGGATTGATTACATCCGTGTTGGAAGACGTGACATTTAATGTGAATCTCATTACTGGATCTGACTTTGGAACCTTGCATGTATTCAAACTAACAAGAGAATGTCTAAATTGCCCTGTTCTGAATTACTGCTTGCATGCAGCTGTTTACATTGACACAAGGAATTGATCTCTTTAATGTAGGTTTATACATACTCCCCCTCCCTCATGCACTGCACTTGTTACATAATTCATGGCCTTAAACAAACTCCATGTCCCTTCAAAGGGCTCGTTGGTTATTCAATCATCTTCATTTTTATAGCTGCAGTATTTCATGAACATTCATGCAATACACTGTTTATTTCCATGACTCTGTAGGTCAGGGCTGTCTCCATGCACAGACTAGTCTGGTGATTTGAAAGGTGATACAGCACAAAACCAACCATACCCTGGGAATTGCAAAACAATAAGATGACCTAAAATCACAAAATGTCTGGGGTGACAATGTCTTGGCAATCTGAAAGGACTGGACATCTGACAATCCCTGACCTGGGAACCCTTGCATAAGTGTACTGAGACCCTTCTAGACAATGGCGGAAGGCTAACATGATACTGAGCAGTTCATACATTATACTTTTCTAGTCCTATAGCAGCCACAGTACAAGTGTGTCATCACTGGTAACAGATTTATATAACAGATGTTAAGGACAGCAAACTTTTTTTAAGCGCCACTAAAGGTGATGCAGTTCTAGTCCCTGGTTATAGACATTTAGGGGCCATTTCAATATGTTTTGGGGAGTTAAAAGTTAACCATTTCTCATTTCATGAATATGACTGCCCGAGACCTTTTTTGTTCTACTCAGTCACTAGTATTATCAACCTGTGTTTCCACCTGCAAATTTAACTTAAATAGCCTCAATTATTAACTTGCGTTGATTTAAAAAAAAAAAAAAAAAAAAAAAAGCTTGTTTTAAAAAGACATGTATAAATTAAAAGCCCTATACAATGCATTAGCCTTACGAATCATTCATTTACATTTTCTCCCATACAAAAGCACAGTGGAAATGATCTGTATAAAATGCTGAGATTGAGCGGCAACACAGCCTCGGGTTGCCATGAGTCTTTTCTTAGCAGAACTGAAAGAGAAAAAAAAACAGAGTGGCCTTCAACACAGGTCTGGGCAAAACGGTACTGAGCAGGCAAGAACATTTACAGGGTGCATAAGGACTCCTTAAGCTTTTCCGAATGTGCCTACCTTCCAGCGGTTTCCACATTCGTTGCACAGCACAAAGGTGGTCATGGGTTCATCAGCACTACGAGTCTGCACCTGTGCCGTGAGGAAGAATGACACTTGTACTTGTCTATCCACTTCAATGACCTGTTGTTTTATTAACCCCGATAAACTCACTAGGTCAAATCCATATACAGTATCACCACAGCTAATGCTAGCGGGACCAAAGGTAAGGCAGCCAATTTATATATATATATATATATATATATATATATATATATATATATATATATATATATATATATATATATATAACTATAAGTTTACCATGGAAAATGTACTTTCTTATGCTATTCCAATGGTTTGCCATACATGCCTGTGCTCAGTAATGAAGATATTAGCTTGTCAATTTGAACTTCACTTACAGATTAGTTACAAATGTATAGTATATTAAATTTTGCTGTCTGTGTTTGTATAGCCTAAGCTGACGTCTGTTTTCAGTCTGTTAGCAGCTTATTCACTGGACACTACCAAGGGTTGCACAGAGGAAGAGTCCTCGGGAATTGATAATAGCAGAAAAGGATGAGTAAGGAGATTCCCCTTGTCTTGAGGAGAGCAGCCCTCGCGGAGGTGAGACTGAATCGATCGGTCTCCAAGGCTGGGAAGCAACCGATAATTCCCCCAAGAGGTGAGAAAACAGGAGGAGTAAGTGTTAGATATATTTGGCCGGGGTTCCCCTTCTGGCTGAGAACCTTCCCCGGCACAGGACAAAGTCAGTGGCAGCTGGGCTTCTAAGGTTGGGAAGTGAGTTTCACTTTAACCCCAGAGGGGGACCGGTGCAGAGGTGGAGCAGCAGTTGCAGAGGTGGAGTGGCAGTACAGAGGGGGAAAGTGTAGTGGGGGAAAGGAGGGGAGGATGATGGAAAACAAAAACCGCAAGACAGAGAGCAAACATGGCTTGGGGTTTGGCAGATGTTATTGGTAGGAAAGAAATAAGGGGGGAGGAGCCCTCACTCATACCCCCCAAATTACACACAAGTTTACAATTAAAGTCGTCCCACTGATATTGAATGAGGCGGAGCAGTAGACATGCAATCGGTTCCTTGTGTTTGGCTAACCTGGTTGTACGTGCAGTTCTTCTTCTTGCACTTGCCACACTGGAGCAGGTCCGTGGTGGTTCCGCTGGTCTTAGCCATCTGGTGTTCACGAATAGCTTCCTGCGTCAGCACGTTCCTCAGGTTCTTCAGCTCATCGCTGGCCATTTCCTACAGAGAAACGCTCATTACAGCTACAAACGAGACGACGGTACACATACTGTACAGAGAAAAGCTCAGAACAATCACGGTCCTGGAGGGCCACTCCACGGCAGCTTTAATGGGTAAAATGAGATCACTAACCATTTGAGACCTATATAGTGTATAGATATGCAAGACAGGTAAGAGTGATGCAAGTATTCTGTTAGCTATAACAACATAGACCAGGGGCGTCCAATCAAAGCCCTGGTGGGCCGTTTCACTCCAGGTTTAATGCGATAACTAATTACTTCAGGGTCTGGATGGGGGTTTACTTGCTTCAATAAAACCATTTCGAAACAGGGTTGGAACAAAGACCAGGAGTAGAAGGGCCAACTTTGGACACCCCTGGCTTAGACTGGTGGCTGGTTTCACAGGACCATTAGCAATCTTAGTGCCTAATGTTAGCCTTGGTTAGGTAGTCTGGCTTCAGCACTAATCGGGGTCTGTGAAACCAGATGTTATTTGGCTGAAATCTCTTGATATTTGTCGCCCCCACCAGATCAGGGCCAGAACGTTCATCCACCAGGTGGCACTGTATGCTGTTAAAAACATTCAATTACAAAAGACATACACTGAGTGTACAAAACATTAGGAACACCTTCCTAATATTGAGTTGCACCCCCTTTTGCCCTCAGAACAGCCTCAATTCGTCAGGGCATGGACTCTACAAGGTGTTGAAAGCGTTCCATAGGGATGCTGGCCCATGTTGACTCCAATGCTTCCCACAGTTGTGTCAAGTTGGCTGGTAATGGATCTCTACTCCGAATAGCTCGTTCCAACTCATCCCACAGATGCTCAATTGGATTGAGATCTGGTGACTGGACAGGCCACAGCAGTAAGCTGAATTCACAGTCATGTTCGTGGAACCATTCCTGGGCAATCCTACCCTTGTGGCATGGGGCATTATCCTGCTGAAAAAATCCAACAACAGATGGATACACTGCTAACATGAAGGGATGCACCTGATTGGCAATGATGTTCAGATATCCTGTGCCATTCAAACGTTGTTCCACTTTTATTAAGGGACCCAATGTGTGCCATGAAAACACACCCCATACCATCACACCACCACCACCAGCCTGCAATGTTGACATGGATGCATGTACTCATGTGGTTTTCTCCATATCATAGTCCTCCCATCAGCGTGAAACAGCAGGAACTGGGATTCACCAGACCAGGCAATGGTTTTCCAATCCTCTAGTGTCCAATGTTTTTGTTTCTTAGCCCACTGCAACCACAGTTTCTTGCGTTTTGCTGAAAGAAGTGGAGCTGTGTTAGGTCGTCAGCTGTCATACTCCATTCAAGGTACGACGAGTCGTGCATTCTTTTATAAGTCTTTTGGCACCAATGTTGTACTGGACTGTCAGTTGACTAACTGTAGCCCGTCTGTTGCTCTGCACAATTCGTGTCGGCCTCCTTTAGCCTCTTTCATCAATGAGCCATTTTCAACCAATGGCCTGCCGTTAGCTGGATCTCCTTTGGGTGGTGGACCATCCCTGATACACACGGGAAACTACGGAGCGTGAAAAACCCAGCAGTGTTGCAGTTCTTGACACACTCAAACCGGCACGCCTGGCACCTACTACCATACCCCGTTCAAAGGCACTTAAGTCGTTTGTCTTGCCCATTTACCCTCTGAATGGCACACCTAGACAATCCATGTCACATTTGTGTCAAGGCTTAAAAATCCTTCTTTAACTTGTCTCCCCTTCATCTACACTGATTGAAGTGGATTTAACAGGTTATATCAATAAGGGATCATAGCTTTCACCCGGATTCACCTTGTCAGTGTATTTCATGGAAAGAGCAGATGTTCCTAATGTTTTGTACACTCAGTGTAAAATTATACAGGGGGAGACCTACTTTTATACATTTTTATATACAGCTCATGTTTTTTATAACAATTTCCAAACATTAGTTATTTTGACTGTGTACATTGAAAAGCTGCATTAACTTCCACGGCCTAAAAATACAGTCAAACTAAAGTACACACTGTATGCTATTATCTCAGCTTTACCAAACCAAACACTGCTGGCTTGGAAAATCCTCTCCTTATAAACTGTATACAATGCATTGCAAATACTACTGCCCTGAGATTGCAGTTCAGCGAGCTGTCCTTGTTAATAGAAGAAGTATCTCACGTCGGCAGTCATGCTGGCGATCCTGCTGAGCTCTATGGCCCTGCTTAGCACGTTCCTGCGTAGGTTGGGGTTCTTGGGGTCCTTTAAATTGCTGATACGGCTGCGCACGCGGTTCTTATACTTCATGTCTGTGGCTTTTATGTCTTGGTAGATATGTGCCATTGTCAAGGAATTCCCGCAACAAAGAGAAAAGGAACAGTTCCAAAAAGTCTCGCTTCCGAAAGAGGTTTATTACCTTGTCAATGTCAATTCCCATCACCAGCAGCTATTCTGGTAAACAGCGTTGTCTACAGTATTAGGATTAGGTTATAAACAGTGATCTGCTCTTTGCTGACATTTAAAACATGTGCTAAAGAAGTGAAATGAAAATTAGGCAAGTGGTTCTCTACACATGCAAGTGTGACATACAGTATGTTTATGATTTATGTTAGTTGACAGTAAAATTGACTAAGATGAACCAATTTCAAAGTGGCATGAATGACATGTCTGCATCTGGAAAAATCAAAAACTTCTTAAGGAATGTCTCAGAAGACAACTACTGTTATCAGAAGCGACTAGTGACCGCTTCAGAGGATTGTAACATCTAGTAGGCTTCAATCAATACATACAATAGATTTTTACATAGTTCGAAGGGGCGTGGCTGTATTCATATAAATTCCCTGATCTGGAAGGATATGATCTTCAATCTCAGCTGCCATGGATTCACAGTTTGTTCCGTAGACTTTGTAATCATCTAGACAAAAGATTAATAAAAAGCAAACTTACAATACACAATAAAACATTACATCCTTTTATGATCAGCTATTTAAAATAACAGACTGTCTAGAATGCAAAGATGTTGTTGAATGTTGCTGTTTTATTTCGCTAATCAATACAAACCAAGTCAAAAGAGAACAAATCATCATTTACAATGACGACCTGGCAAGAGGCTCACACCACCCCAGCAAACAACATAAAACACAATAAATAAGTTAAAAAAACAAAAAAACAAAACCACATAATCCATACTAATCATATAGCAACAAAAAAAATTAAACACCTACTGAATACTAAATGACTCTTAATAATGTTGTGGCATCTTTCGTACAGGACTCAGGGGTCCAGCATTATGTACTCTAGTGTGTCTATCCCCTGTATAATGTATATACTAATATCCTAATCCTAGTGTGTTACTCACCGTCAGTTTTGAGTGCAGCAGACAGCATCTCAATGCACTTGTCACGTATAGTCTCCCCAGTGAGCAGGTGGGGTGGGAGGGTGCCCCCTGAGGGGCTGAACGAGGGGGTCAGCGGGCTGGTGGGGGATGTGGGCGTCTTTGGGGGCTCCACTTTACCTTTACCGTTGTTTACTCTGCAAGAAATACAAAATCATTCAGAGCTGTTGCATGCATGCATATACTGTATATACATTATATATAAATATATTTTATATCTTAAATTAAAATTTGCTCTTACTTAAATTTAAAAGTGACGGTAGTACATTTTACCCATGAGAACATTTGTCAAATCTTTGATCATAAATATGATATACATTTCTGGCAGGGTAAAGGACTTGCTAGAAGTTGTATGTTATTTGATGTCCCAACACAAAAGAAGTTTCAGAATTTAAACAGAAAGGATAGATGGACAGCGGGATTGTCTCCTTTCCAAATATTTGAAGGTGTTTTAAAAGAGCAAGAGAGCTCCAAAGTATAGCGATGTACCAAATATCAAAAGATGCTAAGGTACAGTACTGTACACCACTAACTTCTCTAAGGAGTTGCTTTGAGTTGTGACTGACTTGTTTTGTTATGTTACTGTTTACACAGTACAAAAAGAGAGGGCCAATTTCAATGTGCATTACAATGTCTGCTCAATATATATCCATGGATTAGGACCTCTTAAATAATTGTATTGTTTGATGTTTTGTAGACAGTATACCGTTCTTCTCTGGAGTCAGTAGATGGCTTCCTGTGAGGCGGAGACGGGATTGCAGGTTTGGAGTTATGGGAATCTCTCCTGGGGATAACAGAAACGTTCATATGAAATAGTGTAGCGTGGCTCAGTAGACCGAATACTATCAGCGCTAGAGAAAAGTTACAATTGAACGATGGTTACCTGTGCCAAGCGTGCAAATGTTCTTGTGCAAAAAATGTATTCCCTTTTACTTATAAAGGATTTGGAATAGCAGAAGAATGTTTTGTGAAAATGTGTGACTGTATTATTGTATCTAGAAATACAATTCAGCATCGAATCTGTATTTAGGGAGTTTAAAAAAGCATGAACATGGCAAAGACATTATTATACAAATAGCATAAATGCATGCAGCACATGAACCTCGGCATCCTGCTGTATCTCCAGGAGTTTAAGAGACATGCCCTGCACTCGCCTTACCTTTCCCCTTTGCAGTCAAGGGAGAGCTTTTTCAGTGGCGTGGAAGTGCTGCTGAACAGGGAGTCGGACGGGTTTCTCCTGTGAATGAATGCATACATTGAGAAGAGCTTTGGAAATGTAGCCTGCTTCTGAGTATAACTAACCATGTCTGCTAACCCAACTACAAAGAAATAAAAAAAAAAAAACCATTCAGTAGATATCCCACGCCATTGCCTTGAAAACAAAACTGATAAAAAAAAAAAAATCAGACTCTTGCACATACTGTAAGAAATACACATTCTTTTTTTTTTTTTAGAAGAAAAATTCTGAGCTTTATTTTGAGCAAGCGCAAATGCAAGGGTGCATTTTTAAAAGAACGAACTCCATAAAAAGGTGAGTTATAAGCACAGATATGTAAATGATTGATTATGTAAGCAATATCACATGACAGAGCGTGCGGCAGTAATGACTGCATGCCTAAGGTGCATTGCGAGTGATGAGGTGAAGAAAGGGCATTCAGCCTCTTAGGAAGTGCGGTAATTACACCAAAAAGGACTTCATCACATCCTGGAGTTATTATTGTGCTTATAAAATTGGCAATTAAAAATAAAAAAAAAAATCACAACATTCATTATACGCTCAATTACCTAATTAGATGCAAACGATGCGGTAGTGAAAACATTCTTGCACGGCCATGTGATCGCTAAGAACCAATCAGAGTGAACAGTTTGTCCATGACATTTTCTAATGTAAAAAAAGCATTGTATTTTAGAATAAAACTGAACAGGTTCAACAACGGCTACATTTACAATGAAAATAGAGGTAGCGTGCTATGACTGCAGCGCTGTTACTCCTTTTTAAGTACCGCAGCAGTGGGTATCACTTGATGTGAATTAAGGAGGGGCTATGCTAATTCTTGAAAAAGAAATTCATAAAAAGAACCATGCTATAGACAAAACATGCGCTGCAGTAAAAACGACTCACAGCTCTCCTGCACAGAACAGAGATGTGTCACACTACACTACATCGTCAGACTGCAAGGCCCACATTCAAGACGATTACAATAGGTATTGGAACTAGACTCACTGTTCTGCTTTAGTGTCTGAGGAAGGTCTCCTTATAGCTGTGGCAGAAGTAGAATCAAAAGAGTCCTTTCTGCAGAAGAATAAGTAGAAAGAAAAGTTTATCCAAACCCCCAAAAAGCTATAAACTATTAAATCACAATCATATTCACATTGTTTTGTTGGTATCCACGGCATTACGAAAAGACAGTGATGCAAACATGGTCTATTCAGTGCCAGCTGGACACTGCACCAGGTGTAAAGAATTCAATTCCCAGCTTCCCAGAACCTCAACACAAAGTAAACTCCAGATACTGCCAGAGGTGGCCACACGGTCTTAGATATTAGATTGTGTGTGTGTGTGTGTGTGTGTGTGTGATACTGTACATCCCAGTGGAGATCAGAAAAAATGTTTAAACTACATGCTGCAGAGTCTGGAGGCTTGTTGTGGATGTTGTCTTTACAGTAGGCTGAATAACTGACTTATACAGATTATAAATTAATAGAGGATTTGGTTATTTAATATAGCATGATTTTGTATCACATGCTATGTTTGCAAATTACTTATACAGCCAAGTTTTGCATCACCTAGAATTTTAGGATTGAAACATTTTAAAAAATAAATTATATAGATATATATATATAATTTCGGTCCAGTGGTTAAAGAAATGCGGTTGATGCCAGGAGGTTCCAGGTTCAAATCCCAGCTCAGCCACTGACTCTCAGTGGGACCCTGAGCAAGTCACTTCACCTCCTTGTGCTCCGTCCTTTGGATGAAACGTTAAACCGAGGTCCTATTGTAAGCAACTCTGCAGCAGCAGTTGTGACGCATAGTAACCTCCTAGTGTCTGTAAGTCACTTTGGATGAAAGCATCTGCTAAATGACGAACTCATAACAAAATGACATTGCAAAGGTCTACCTGAAGCCATAACAGTAGTACAATATTTCATGTTAAATTTTGAAATGTCACACTTTTTAAATTTGTCAGTTCTTCGTTAAGTATATGGAAAAGCTACAACTCGGTACGTAACTCAATATGTTAAAGTAACATTATTCAGCAGTTTTCATTCAAATTTATGAAACAAAATTAGTTAATTCTATAGGGTGGTGCAAAACTTTTGGCCACAGCTGTACTTCAGGTTATCATAAATTTCATTTCTTCAAATGTGGACATTAGAGTCTGTATCCACAGACAGTCTTTGATGCAATCTGTTCTACTGGTGCCTGGGATCACACAGTGCAGCAGTGAGTCAGTAGCCAATATCCTGATTCTTGTCACCACATGCCATGCATAAAGAATAAAATCTATTTTTCCTGACCTTTCTTTCTTGGTATCTATGGAGGGCCGTTTTGGAGGCAATGAATTGGTATCTGAGTCTTTTCTAGAAAGCAGGCAGAAAAAGCTTTTAAAGGACTGAATGGATTGCAATGTGCTCAACCTTTTGCATACTGTCTTCACCACTAGCTTCAATCAGTAAAGAAAACCCAAAAGGTATTACTTTAACCATGTTAAGTGTGTTGCATAAAAACACAAATCTATACAGCAGGGTGCGCTGTGTATGTGTGGTGGCAAGCCAACTGTACTGTTTAAAAGAATGAAATAGACTACACATGCACTGCCTGAACTTGAAATGCAGTAGCTCAGAAGTTTCTGCTTTGGAACAACATCATATTACAGTCAGTCTATCGTATCTGCTTAAACATTATCCTTAAAACCTGCACTCAACACTGTTGCAATATTTTATATATATCAGCTCAACTCACTTAAGTCACAGCTCTATTCGGAATGAGGTATACAAGTCATGTTGCTAAATCTTTATGACTTTCTGATGACCAAATGAAAACGAAACCCCAAATCCACTTGACAATGTTGTTTTCATTAGAACACTGCTGTAGCTCTGTTACAGCGTGTTCCATTTACCTAAAAGGATTCCAGTTCTGACTACAGTCTTTAATTAACTTCTCTGAAAGCAGACAATTTCACGTTGCTCTTACAAAATGGAAAACAAAATGGTGAACTGAACTTAATTACCATTAAAAATGATATGTAAATCTAACAACATACTAAACTGCTGCTCTAAATACTGAGGTGACTACAAGACTACTTTAATACCCAATTATTTTCAAACCATGGTAAGAGGTTACTATAGTGCAATTACATCAAACAAATTTACACCACCTCAGATATTACACTGCATATAAAACAATGCAATTAACAGGAGGTTCCTGGTTCAATCCCAGCCACTGGCTCACTGTGTGTAATAATAATAATAATAATAATAATAATAATAATAATAATAATAATAATAATAATCTCTTTAATAATAAAAGCGTCTGCTATATCTGCTACTGAATAGATCATGTATTAAATTAAAAACAATAAAAAACATCAAAACACATTTAGTCTATCTATACGACTAAGGTAATTAATCAACAATGTTTTGTCCATTCATTTTCGTTCATAAAGCTGAACCTGAGTCAGCAAATGGAAAAAAAAATGATTAAATTCAGTACGCTAACACACTTTCTTGGCAAACCTCAAACTGCAGGCCTGGATATTTATGCTAATGCTGCAATCACTGTTTGCAATCAGATTTCATTACCCTAAATAATACATTTTCAGCTCAACTCACTTAAGTCACAGCTCTATTCGGAATGAGGTATACAAGTCATGTTGCTAAATCTTTATGACTTTCTGATGACCAAGCTTGCATTGTTGTGAGAATGCCCTTGAGGAGTTACTAACATGACAACACTTCTCCAGATCTCAGGAATGTGTGATGGGTCGTATTAGAGGAACAGCCAGTGCTAGACTGTGATTTTTGTTATGTCGCGAGGCAGCTCCACGCATCTGATTTACTTTGCTCTACGGGTAGGACGCACTGCTTTACATTTCAACACACGCCATGCGAAAACAGATTCACGAAAAAAACAGGAATATCTTTTCTCTAACCTTTCTTTTTTTGTATCTAGGGAAGGTCGCTTTTGAGGAAATGGCATGAGATCTGTACAGTCTTTTCTGGAAAAAAAAAAAAGAAAAACTTGAAGGATTTCCAATTTAAAGGAGGCTTGGTGGTCGAGTGGTTAAAGAAAATGGCTTGTTAACAGGAGGTTCCTGGTTCAATCCCAGCCACTGGCTCACTGTGTGTGACCCTGAGCAAGTCACTTTACCTCCTTGTGCTCTAGCCTTCAGATGTACAGCCGAGGTCCTATTGCAAGTGACTCTGCAGCACCAGTTATTGAGGCACAGTTCACCACCTAGTCTCTTTAAGTCACTTTGGATAAAAGCGTCTGCTAAATGACCAATTAATTAAAAAAATAATATTGAGGGATTATAAAACTGATGAATGCTAGACAAAAACAAGCAATCCCATTGGGTTATTTCTGAATGCATAGTGTGGAATTAAACATTCAGAGTGTGAGCTCACGAACCAAACACAGAACCCAGGTACAACAGTATCAAAATGGTATTTTACAAACTGATTTTTACTTAAAGTAATTGGAGCTAACACAATAATTCCATTATGTTTTAACACCATGTACATCCATTAACTATATAGGTCTCAACTGCATAGTTTTGAAAGAAATCTGTGTGTGTGTTTTTTTTTTTTCTTCTTCTTTTTAAACATTAAATCTGGTACTGAATAAATCTATTTGCAGGCCCTGGTTTCAGATAGTCTTGCACTTTCATAGTTATTGTCACCTGTCCCCAGTACCAGGGTCTTCTTTCAGTAATTGTTATTAAATAAATACACAACAACCAGATCCTTTCATTGCTGCTCTTTGGGAAAGAGGATATGTGGTGTGCTAAGCAAATGTGTTGTAGTCTACCCCTGGGGCTGCCTGTCATTGCTTGCTCAGTGATAGTACGCAAGTGTTCCTTGTGTTGGTTGCTATATAAACTTTTTCCATGAGGACTCAAAATACTACACAAATTGTGTTTGTCTTTATGAACTCCAAACTGCTTTGTGATTTCAGACTCATTTGTAGTGGCACAGAGAACCATGTTATCGTGGTTTATGACTGAGGAAGGTGACACTTGTCCACAGAGAGTGGTAAGAGTATTGAATGAGGGAGAATCACTTGGTGGTTGAGATCAATCAGTTACTAGGAACCAGACGAGCTTCGATAAACCGAACGGTCCTGCAGATACTATATTGTGCCTGCTCAGAGGAGTCAGTAGCCACTTGCGAGTTCACCGTTTAAAGTAGACTGATAATAACTAACCATGCCATTCAAAATGGTGTTTGAGCATAAAACAGATTTCTTTTTTTGACCTTTCTTTTTTGAGATTTAGAGAAGGTCGTATTTGAGGCAACGACTTGAAATCTGTCGATTCTTTTCTGAAATAAGAAAAAATAAATGAAATCGATTCCAATGCGTGGAATATTTTAGCCTTCAGAACTTCCACAAATATGGATGCAACAATTAGTAAAAAATCGGATTACAGGCGGTTAACTGTGCATTTATGTTGCATTAAAAAAAAACAACTTACTCGTGTACAGGAGGGGCCAAAACAAACACTTCTATAAATGACATTTCAAGCAAAACATGCTGAGCAGCTTAAAAGAAATACACAACCACATCGTAACGCTGTAAAAACTACTTCTGACCTCTTGTTAGTAACTCAATGCTGTCACCCCAGCTGCCAGCCTTCAAACATGAATCCAGTGTGGAGTTGTGAGTACAACAGTTTTGAATCCTACAAAGTTTCTGACGATACATATTGTTGCCACAGTTGTGAAGGCAAACGTTCCTCTTAATAGAAAGTGCATCAAATATGTTGATGTTTGTATGCAGATTATAAAGTGTGACTGCACAGTACAGTTTACCAAGGTAGTGTTCATCCTCATGATAAATTAAAAGCCTCTGTTATCACTTCACTAAGCCTAGTTTTAAAAATTAGCTGAACTCATTGGGAACCTCTGTATCTCTAACCATTGCATAAACATATTAGGTCGGTCTGCCGCAGATATAAACATCTTCACACTCACAACTCCTAAACAGAACAAGATCTGAGCACTTGTTTAATTGGGACAGCCGCTTATTTGGGCATCCTGATAAAGTGGCGCTAACTATAAAACAGCTTCAGTGCCACATTTGCAAGAGCTGCTATGAAAACATTTCAAACTGCCAACACATTGACAAAAAGGCACTTCCACATTTTGCATTGTAATGCTATTACAAACTATCAAAATGAAAGAAGGCAAGAAATTCAATATGCTGTTAGTGCACTTTGGAGAGGATGCTTACACAGTAAATGGCATTCTAGATTTAATTTCAGTCTTAAGCAGCAGGTTTATTGTTTTTTTCATCAGACAAGATACTTTCCCACATTTAATTTCCCAGCAGTCATGCAAATACAGGGGGAGGTGGCCATGCCCACACTCATGCTAACCGGTCACTTGATTTATTTATTAATCACTGGAGACTGCATATCATGCACAATTCTGACCTTTCTTTTTTGGTATCTAGGGAAGGCCGTTGCTGGAGTAATAACTTGAAATCTCTTGAGTTTTTTCTGGAAACAAAAATAGTTAAGCTTGACCACATTTCTAAATCTTAAAAACAATGCATTCAGGCATTGTAATACAACCTTTGAATGAAGTGCCCTGTCTCGTCCCTAAATGAAGAGCACAGGGAAAATCACACCACTTCCACAAATGAGGAAAGTGTGTGTGACCTCTGACCTTGAGCTGTTCACGGTTTCGATTGGTTCTTGTGTAAAAGCCTGTTATCACTTCATTAAGCCTGGTTTTAAACAATCAGAGTATAAACATGCAGAATCGTTCTATCGCAGATATAAACATTGTTACACTCACAACTCCAAAACAAAACAAGATCTCAGCGTTAGATAAAGAATAAATATGTTTTATTACCATTTTAAACACAAATTATCTAGATAGAATGTTTCTGAATACAAATACAGCACCAGATGACACTCTTAGCTCTGAACCTCTGTTGTTTTCAATGGAAAGTGACTTAAAATGTTTACTAACACCAACGATCAATATATTAAACATAATTATTTACTTGATTTAAGCTGCTCCCCTGTGTGCATGTAGCATTAGCATCCCACATTGAAATGCAGGGCATGCAATTTGTAGAACTATCACAGTATGATGACCAACGCAACTGCAATTCTAATATTTTTCACGATTTCAACAAATACTGTAGCAAGTGAATCAGTATAACTTACATTGGACAGGTACATTGTTTGCCTGGCAAGTGTACTGCAACTTGAAATAGACAAACACATTTTAAGGAATAATCATCTGTCTGTTCACTATACTTTCAACTGATCATAGAATATTATTCTGTACACTTTTCTTTTGTGAAGCTCAATTAGAGAACATAAGGTGACCTCGACACAAACTCTGTGTGGAGTAAAAACAGTAAGAGCTTATTCTACAGAATGAGTATAGTATGTTTCATAAGTTAAATATGTAAACATGTGCTTAATTTTTTGTGCAATCTGTTTCTGTCAAAAAATATTATTTGCAAGAGAACTAGGTATTGAGAAAAACAACTTCAGTGCCATATTTGCAAGGTCTGCTGTTTAAAATTTCAAGCCGTCATCACTTGACAAGAAGTCACTTTCACATTTTGCATTGTAATGCTATTGCAAACTATCAAGACAAATTTGAAAGAAACCAAGAAATTCAATATGCTTTTAGTGTAACTTAAGATGCTTATACAGTAAAATGGCATTCTAGATTTAATTTCAGGCTTTTAGTTTTTTTCATTAAACAAGATACTTTCCCACATTTAATTTCCCAGCAGTCATGCAAATACAAGGAGAGGTGGCCATGCCCACACTCATGCTAACCGGTCACTTGATTTATTTATTGATCACTGGAGACTGCATACCATGCACAATTCTGACCTTTCTTTTTTGGCATCTAGGGAAGGCTGTTGCTGGAGCAGTAACTTGAAATCTGGTGAGTTTTTTCTGGAAACAAAAAATAGTTAAGCTTGACCACGTTTCTAAATCTTAAAAACAATGCATTCAGGCATTGTAATACAACCTTTGAATGAAGTGCCCTGTCTCGTCCCTAAATGAAGAGCACAGGGAAAAATCACACCACTTCCACAAATGAGGAAAGTGTGTCCTCTGACCCTGATGTGTTTGCGATTTCGACTGGTTCTTCTTTGATATTTTCGCAATCATTCTTGCATTAATGAGGTCTTTTCTTCTTTCAATGGCGTAATGTGAAGGACACATTTTATTAGACTCTTTTTCCACAGCGATAGTCCGTTTTGCTATTCATGCACACAGAAACAAACCCTTTTTTTCCCTCACCTTTCTTTTTTGGTGTCTAGAGAACGCCGTTTAGGAGGCAATGATTTGGAATCCGTCAAGTCCTTTCTGGAATCAGAAAGAAAAACTTTATCTATGAGCAGCCAGTCATCACAGAGGCTTCTTTTTGTCTAAAAAGGGACTTTATTTCATGTAGAAAACGCATGCTCATGTTAATTCTTTCAAGTTGCTATTTTCCCTTCTGTATTAATAAATGGCATTTTAATGAATCAACTTACTAGTGTTATTTAAAACCTGGATGCCATTAGGTAAGCAAATACATTGTTAGTGTCATAGTAAAGTATACCAAAATCATTTTAAGGATGCAAAATAACTTCTTGTGTTCTCAAGATATGTGTAAAGATGCAAGTGTGACACACACACAATATAATGCTAAGCAATGCTAGCAACGAGTATTAATTTAATAAGAAGTTTTAATAGCCAGGTCCATTTTAAAATGTAAGTGTGACTATTCCATATGTGAATTCTATTCCACCCTCAATTCCCACAAGCCAAGCCACATGGGATTAGAGCACACATCATGTTTTTCTAACCTTTCTTTTTTGATTTCAAATGTTGAAGGTTGTTTTGGAAGCAGGGACTTGGAATCTGTTGAGTCTTTTCTGGAAACATATAAAAATACACATATATACTTAAAGACTTGGAGCCTGACTCAATTAGCTTATGGTTGGGGGAAATCACTTTAGGAATTCTCCACGTTCTCTCACTATTGCTATATTTCAAAAATACTTTTTACAGATCAATTGAATTGGGTTGTTAGGGCTGTGTGAACAACATCGTGGCTCACAACACTACAGAAAGAAGTGTTTGCTCTTCTGACTCCTTTTGCAGTGGCACAGCACACCAGGTAAGTTGGTTCCCATCTCCACTGCTACAGATACCTGCAGAGTGCAGTGCACTATTTCAAGCACCTTTACTTTACATATACCATACAAATCAAGGTGTCTAGACATTTTTGGGGGTCTTGTAAAAACAAAGTGACTTGCCAAACAGATTTATACACAGGAGAGTCAAACACCAGAAGATATCTTTATTGACTACTATGACACAGGCTAAACTTCTCATAGACACTGAATTCTTAAGGGGTTTCCCTGTATTTACTACAGAGATTCGGGGTAGAATCCAAAATGGCCGCTCAGGGCTGAATGAATGAACATCTGTCTACATTTCTTTAAGCGAAATATTTAAAAAAGACAAAAATGAGACAAGAGTCATTCAAGCAAGGAAAATCATTTTTGTTTAATTGTGTTAGCTGTAGAGTAGTGAAAGCTAAACATGCACACGGCCTAGCAAGTTAACCCATATTCCCATTATTACGATATGTGTAAAGCAGAGATGCCCGAAATGGCGCACTCCACCTTGCCGTAAATTAAATAAAACCCTTCTCTCACCTTTCCCTTTTATGCTCGCCTGGGTGCTTCTTTGGAGAAACTGAAATGGATTTTGAATCAGACGAATCTCCCTTACTGTAAAAACAAGTAAGTGGTGAATTTTAGTATCACTTGATCCTTACTAAATGATCACCAACGACAATGCTGTGAAGCAACAACGGCACACTCCATTGTGCTGTCATTGCTGGTCAAGCTGTTATCTGTATATTTCAAACTTCGCTGAAGGGCGGTGTCCCCAAATTTACTACCAATACAGAGGGACTTGGTGGGACATTTACTCTTCACTTATTGGGGACAAATCAAGGACAATTGCCCCAAACATTCAGTCCACATAATAAACGGACAATATATGCCGTTAGGTTACCACTTTGTGTGTGGGACGGATTATTCAATAGTGTGTATTTGAACACGGGATGTGAGTGGGGTGCCCCATCCCCAGCTGTTTCTAAATGAGACTACACAGCTTTGGCTGTGATCTCTATGGCAGTCAATATTTCATGTAATGTGGTCCTCTGCATAAATGTATAAAAGGATCAATGTTCCTATTAGTATAAGGTATTAACTGTAGGCATTTTCCAAGAAGCAATGCATACGTGGGTATTCCTCAGCCCCCCTCCCTCACCTTGCCTCCTTGTCTGGTTGTCTGGTTGGCAGTGTCGGCCCCCCAGTACTCGTGGGCTTGCTGTGAGAAATCTCCTCCCTCCTTTTCTCATTGCCCTCTCCTTTCTCGAGCTCTCCTTTCTGAGCGTCAGCCGATTCTGAAAGAGCAGGCATTCGGAGGTCAAAGTTGGGAAACCTGCACTGCTTTTATGATTTCCAAAGGTTAAAACGTTAGTGAACACCCCATGGATTTTATAAATCCAGGGGATGCCAAGTCATTTTCACACCACTTTAACAGGTTTACAAACTATTAAATCTATAATGTCTAGAAGTCCCTTTTTGTTGAAAGAAAGAAAAACGCTACATGGTCGAGAGTGCTTTTATTAACTGGAGCATTTCAGAAGACTAAGTGAAGACATTCTTCAGAAAGACAGTTGGGAGTAAAAGGATGTTGGCAGCATTGCCCAGAGGATTAATGACCCAGGACATGAAGATACAAATATCAAAAGAATTACACTGGGTGTAAAAATACATTTCTAACACAATACAGTACACAGAAGGAAGCACAGGAAATAGTGGGAATGTATTAAAGGGGTGTTCACTAACATTTCAAATCCCTACACTGTGGCCATAGGCAGGACTTGGGTCCAAAATGTGAGGGTGCAAATAATGATTATTTACATATGTTTTGCAATTTTAAAAGCCGTTCATACAAAATGTTACCTCTGTGCACACACCTCTACCAAATACTCGGCAAGCGTAACCAAATGCTGTATCCAGTGATGGATTATAATCAAGCCACGAGCAGGTTACTTCAATTTCTTTCTAAGTTTTGTTCCTCTACTCACTTGGAATTACACTTCTGGTTAATACCTTATAATAAATCCATTCTGCTCTTTGGTACAGCATGCTCAAAACCGACTCAAAGTGCTGATGGGTTGTTGTGTGTACTGACTGATTCATTTCGGGTGCCTCACAGCCATCCCCCGCAGCCAACAGTTGCTTCCTACTGCACACTGACTGATCAATAGCAATATGGGATGTTTCCATCTAAAGACGAGTGACTCTTACTTTATTCTATAGTTTCAATTACAGTCTGGGATACAAATCCTCAGACTAAACAGGCCCACACATTACAAAGTTAACCTCCTCACATGACCACATCCTGAAGGACACAAAGTCTGGGGATGGATGGAATACACCAAAAATATGTTACTAGAGTAAATACATCTTTAGTTTACTATATTTTGTTGAATATATTTTGGAGTCACAGATGACCTTGGTTTTATATTCTGATGATTTCACTGGAAGAAAACTAGCAATGTATTATTAAACTATATTGTTTTTAATGGTATTTTATTTATACATATATAGAAGTATATATATATATATATATATATATATATATATATATATATATATATATATATATATATATATATATATATATATATACATACACATATACACACACTTATGACTCTTCCTGAGGGATTTTTTTTTTTTTTTTTAAACAGAACATTATAAATGCTGCTGATGTTTTTCCTTTACAAAAACTCAGACTCTCAGACGCTCCCCACATTGGCTCATCTTCCCAGTTACCAGTCACTGCTTTCCCGGCTGCATTTCTTTAACTGAAATTAAAAGACGGTGAACGGAAAGTGCAGCACTGAAGCATCCGCTCAGATCAATCAATAATTGTTCTTAGTTAAAAAAAAAAAATCTAATTAACCTTTACCATAATGTCTTTCATGAAAATATGAGATCTCAGAAATGATGGCAACACACACATTAAGCAAGACTTACTGAATTATTCTGCTAGCTCTGTGTAATGTATTTTATGTTTCTGTACTATATTACAGTTACTGTAAAGGGCAAGGTAATTCTCAAATGCACATGTCACAATTCTCTCGCATGATTGATGGTTACAGGACTAACCCTTCTCCGCAGCAGGCTCACATTCACAACTGAAGCTTACCCATGAGCAGCCTCTTCCAGTTCTTGACCAGGATTTTAGCCAGCGTGATGACCTCCTCATCAGGACAGTGCTTCCGCACTGCATTCACCGACATTCCGATTCGCGTGCCCTGCAAAGAAATGTTGGTGTGCAGGTAGTTTTCTGAGTCTAATGGTAATAACTTAAGAGCAGATAGTACATCGATGCCCTGCCAACCATTTCTGTCTGCAGTGGGCAATGTGTACATAGGATACACAACACAATGTTCACTCGAGTCAAAATCATTGCGATATATATTTTTTTGTATTTCTCTAATTTGGATCCTAACCACTTTTCTGACAGGAAGTAGGGCAAAGTTGTTAAGAAAGTATGAGCATTATTCTGTTCCTCCAGCACAGCCAGCATTTAAAAACAATATGAACATAATTTAGATCTTATTTACCATCATACAATGAAAGAAACTACAACATGATATCACAGAAGTCTACTGGAAGCCATAATAGTAGTACAGTATTTCACGTTATTTTTGAAAATGTAATTTTTTTTTTTTTTTTTTGTCGGTATGTAATTCAATATGTTAACCTAACATAATTCACCAGGTTTCATTTGATTTTATGAAGCAAACTGTGTTAAATCTACAGGGTGATGCAAAACTTCTGGCAATAGCTGTAAATTGAGTAAAAGAACCTGTGAGTGTATGAACCTCATGCTTACTGATCTACTAATTCAAAAGCAGCAAGCGTAATCAGAAAAGTCAAACAGAGAGAACCAGAATTGCTCCATGGCTGTCTGGCTGATTTGAGCTGCTAACTGCGTTCTGAGTTTCTAACTGTCAAATGTTACGATTTTTTTTTTTTTGTCATTGTTCACTCCAAAGCAAAAAAAAAAAAAAAAAAAAAAGGAATTAATCTCAGCAATTGATATTCCAGATGACTGAAAGTCTATGCTGAAACGGACTGCTATAACCCTAATGTCATGATGTTTGTTATACAGTTTGCAACATTACCTTTGAAACAAAGGTATAAATAACACAGTACTTCACAAAAGAAACACAAAGTAAAGACATTTCATTTGAACCCAGATTTTCTTGGAAACTTAGTAAATATAAACTTTGTAATAGCAATACAAACAGCTCAGCAGTCATACCAGAAGAAATGTGAACAAATTATGATAGCAGTGCCATAACTTTCAAGACCCCTATCCCTTGCATCATCTACACGCATGATCTCCATAAAACTGCAAGAAGAGTTTCATGTTGCTCAGATAGCATCATGATTTATGTGGTCCCTGAAGAGGGGCGAGGGGTATTGACCTGCTTTGAATCCCTTAAATCAGACTAGAACGCTTTAGCTGTTGCACAGAGAAATAACTCTGCATGCTATTTAGGAGCTGTTGTAAAACTTAGTTATATCCAGCAGGCTGTGATATGCAGCTGAAAATATTTTTTTTAAATATTTTTTAGAGCATGACTATGGTTCAAATTCTGAGCATAATGTATTGTCCATCACAGATTGATATGTAAACATTTTAATAGTTCAATTTAATTATTTTTTTTTTGGTAGAAATCTCCCCAAAAAACACAGTGTGTTGAATTTAGAAAGGAAATGGGTACCTGAAGTAGTTTTAAAGTCATTTTAAATGCCTTCAGCTCTTTCAGCAGGTCCAGTGCCCCCTCCTGTAGTAAAGAAACATGACACCTCTTCATAAATACACTAAAAACTAGTCTCAAGAGTGGTTTTTGTTGACATTAGATTTAACATGGAAAATACAGTGGTTGGATAAAAAAAAACTACAGTACTGTATATGGAACTTGTGTGTAGTCATATAATGTATGGCTTATATATATATATATATATATATATATATATATATATATATATATATATATATATATATATATTGGTTTTTTTTTTGGTTTTTTTTTTGCAAAAAATAACTCTGCATACATAACATGCTAAATCTCTCAACACTTACTGAACACAATTGTTTATTATATTTGTTTTTCACTTTTCTGCCCTGGCCTATCCCCAATTAACACAGATAACTGAAGTCTTACTGTATTTCTTGGAAGACAAGAATGCAAACTCCACTGTTAATACAGTAATTAGTCTATATAAAATAGAAAGTGCATTATTTACCCAAATGGCTCGGTGCAAGAACAGGCTTTACTTTTCAGATTTCTTTAGCACAACTGTATCAAAATAAAATATGTATTACAACTGCAATCCAATGCCACCTGTGCTAGTAACCTTGATCAATCAGTGCAGCACAGCAAGCCTCCCCAGCATTGCTATGTTTACTGATTTGGTGAACATGCTTTTTTTTTTTTAAAGGTATATTTATAATTTTAGAGGATTTTCTAGCTTTTGTTCTATTTGAAATCAAGATTTTTTTTTTTTTTTAAGATTTACTTATAAATGTGCAAGTCCCTCCTTTACTAAGATGATGGAAGCTCTGTGACATCATGTCTGTTTGCAGTAATGGCCTCTCTATAGAATTTCTGCAGACTTTAGATTTACTTTGACTGTGGTTAAAGGATCACAATATGCAGGTGTTTTACTGAGGCGACTAGTACTTTTTGCAGAGAAAATTTTGTGCCAGTCAGTGGACATTCTGGTAAATGAAGAACAAGAAAACATATTTAAAAAATGGTTGAAGCACATTTGTAATGAAAATGCACATGCAGCATATTTCTGTTAATTGCATAACCATAAAATGCAATTATAAGCAACGTGTATCTAGTGCAAATAATGAAAACAAAGATAACAGTTCGAAAGAACACATTTATGTGTGAGCAAAAAAATTAAACAATTGATATGTAATGCAATGTAAATGTATACACGGTACGTTATTATTGCGTGGTCAGAGCTGGATTGTGGATGGGAAAACACAACACAAATCGTGCCTGCCTCAAACGCTCCACTGCAAAAATTATGACAACAACAAAAACAAAACAAAAAAAAGGCAATAGGACTCGCTATTTCAGACGTGGTACCACTAGTGGCAGTAACTGTACCGCAACTTTGCAGAAAATACATTACAGAAGGTACTGGGACTAGGTACAAAAACGACAAATCGGCCCTGTCCTCTCCTTAAACAAATCAAAAATGAACCATTTCCTCTTCATTTTAAAAAGGATATCACTTTTTTTGTGGTGACTTTCACTTTCAGGATTAAAACGGTGGGTTCGTCGTTCTCGTGTTTTTTAAAAAAAAAAGAATATATACACCTAACGTAACAATATATATTAATAGTGTCAGTATGGCACTTATAATTAAAAAAATAGTTTTTTAAACAAAAACGGAATATTTTCGAGTTTTCAAGTTCAAATTCAAGGCAACGCAACGACTATGGAAATTAAATAGCCAAAAATCAAAACAAACGGTGTCTGAACTACACACACCTCTGACAACTACTGAAATTAAAATGAAAACATTAAAAACACACAACTGTGTCTTTAAGAGCCATTGCATTTTCGTTTTCAAACACGTTGCCACTGATTTGCCAAACACCTGTTGATCTTTCCACGCAGACCCGCGGTATCAAACATGTCCAGCGGAATACAGGTTATATAAAGAAGTCTCTGAATTACGTTTAACACACAAAACACATGCAATACAGCTTCTTCTGCAAGACACATTTAGATATAAAGTAATTACCATTGTATAAAACATGCATTTATAACGCATGTCAGCAATGTACACAACTGCATTTGACAAGCGACATTTCAAATGTTTTTTTTTTTTTTTTTTTCTCACCATATTATTTCTAGACACCATCTTGTCCAATTTTTTAGCAATCCGGATTAGCTCTTCTTCTCTGGCCATAGTGGTTTTTCTGACATGAATCAAACGTTTAAAATGCAAAATAACACAGCTTATAATAATAATACATAGAAACAATTTATCTAAAACTGTAAAAAAAATGTTTAGAAGTTTGTTCACACTATTTGTGTTGGGAGTGCAACAGAGCAGGAGGGGGGTGTGTCCTGCTGCAGCAGGCAATAAGAACGCACATCTCAAACCATGTGTTCCAAATACCCGACACATGGGGAGCTGCGCTAAATATAAAGTTGTAGGACCTGCTGTGTCTTTAGCAAGGCTTACACAGAACATAAGAACATATTCGCTGCGGTAATTTTAGAAGTTTACTGCTTTTTTTTTTTTTTTTAAATATGCTTTTAAAAAATATTCTGTGCTTTTAATATGGTAAGCCATTATAAGGGGTAGCCCATAAGGTATGAGTAGAAAATATATATATATATATATATATATATATATATATATATATATATATATATATATATATATATATATATATATATATATAAAATTGCAGCAGGGATTGTTCCATACTAGGGAATGCTATTTAAACTGCACTTATACTTAGTTATTCATTTTTGCTGTGTATTCAAACAGTGTTTGCTTGGAAGTTGGTGCCATTTCTTTTTCAACACGGAGGATCACATTAGTCCCAGCTGTGTCTTGTTTAAGATTATATCACATGAGAACTGGTATATCATATTGCAATATTATTTTCTTTCCTTTTTGTAATGTATATACTGATCGTGTTTTCTAACTTTTTTTGTAGAGATAACATTTTATACAGGTATCCCTTTTGCAAACTTGTTTCTTGAACAAGATAAATATTTTAGTTTATAAATAATTGTGACAGGGCCCAAGCTGTTAGTGGCAGGAAAGAGACCCAGAGACAGAAAGCTGTGCACCCAGCGCCCAGCACCCAGCATCAGGCACCCAGCACCTATCGTCCAGCACCCAGCGCCCAGCACCTATCGTCCAGCATCCAGCACCCAGCACCAGGCGCCCAGCGTCCGGCACCCATCGTCCAGCGTCCAGCACCCATCGCCCAGCACCCAGCACCCAGCACCCAGCAAACAAACAAAGACTTGGTTTCCTTTTTATACATGTGGCTACTACCTAGTTATTATTATTAATTATTTCTTAGCAGACGCCCTTACCGAAGGGCGGCTTACAGTTGTATGCAAAAAATACATATCAAGAATTACAGTACAATTAAAAGCAAGATACAAAATACAATGACGTCAGTCCTAATAAAAGCAAATACAAAACACAGTACGATTTGATATCGGTGCAGTTCAAGAGCAGATAACAGTGTTGATAGTTACATCAGGGTTAGATACGAGTGCAGGTGAAATACAAGATACTAGAGACTGGGTTCAGTGCAGGATTAAATACAGTAATTAGCATTAATTACCTAATTGTGAAATGGCCATCTGGCAGGGACAGATTTAACCCCAAGCCTGCCAACCTTACATTGTCACTCACACACACACACACACACACACACTATTTACAGCAGCAGGGCTTGTGTCCTGCCTCGATAATGCTTTCAGTGCGTTCTTCAGTTATAACAATTGACCACGTATTGCACTGTTTTCAAAGTGCAGTAAAAGCATATACAGTATATTTGGTTGTACTACAGTACCAATGTTAGTGTATGGGCTACTTCCCACAGTTTTATTGGCTTCACCCAGGAAGCTTTCTAAAGAACAGGGCTCTCCCTCCCGCATCTGATTACAAGTTTGCATGCAGTAGTTGTGCTACATACCAATTTGTCTTGCTCTGTGCTTACAACTGCAATCACTATCAGAATTCATTCAGGAGCACTTTAGACTTTCAACTATACAGAGCGCCATTGGGGTCTACTTGACGAGGCTTAGGGACTGTCTACAAACTTCCATACTCTCTTTAGCAGGGACATACCTCTCACAGTATACAAAGTGCTCTGTACTTAGTGTAGGCTCTTAATGTGAAGACCTTGCATGTGCAGACACAAGGGGTGCTGAAACATGTGCTGTATTTGTTTGGCTTGGGCAGTGTAATCAGATCCGTGCGGCGCAGCTGTTGTCATAACCCAGACTGTATACAAAGTGCATTACAGCCCTGCTCTTTTAGGAGTTATGTCAGATAATTAAAGCCGCAGTATCTGTCACTAGCCACCCAGGATTCTCATGTTTCCCAACACAGATACAATATCAGGCTATTTATAAGATTGTTTGGCAGCATCACAGGGTCAGCTATCTGTCTTCACAATATTTTTGTATACATGTGTTGTTTCTTTGCTAGATATCTAAATTCAGCCCCTTGATTTAACAGGCTGAACACAGGAGACTCCCATGCAAGCACGCAGCTGCAGCTACACTGTTCAAAAACAGAGTTGTTTGGCTGTAAATATAGACATGTGCTGTAAATAAAGCTGCCCACACACCTCGAGGGGCTGCGTTCCTTTCCAGGGTCAGTACTGTGGTTGTTCCAGGAGCTCCTCCTGGTCATTCCTATTGGAGGCTCTCCATGCAATAATAGTTCAACCTGCATTTTATACATGTGTGTTCTTATTGGAACGAGTGGCCTTTCAAACAAAACACATGGATGCACAGCCACCAGAATAAAACACAGTGAAAAGAGTTCTTCTTAACTGGAGCTTTGTTTTTTTTTGTTTTGTTTTTAACACATTTTACACTATGAACATAAGAACATTAGAAATGGCACGAACGAGAGGAGGCAATTCGGCCAATCTAAACTCATTCGGTTCCTACGCACAGGCATGCACAGGCAGCACACACATATATACTGGAATGGTAGTGATCTAAATCTGACCCTTTGCAAAAACACAGTGGAGCAAAAATGGTAATACAGCTATAGTTAAAAAAAAAAAACCTTGCTTGGAGAAATACAGTAAATTTACTTTCATTTTTAAGACACATCTTTCTCAGTGACTTGAATTTTGTCTACAGTGAGAATTGCAAAGGACTGCTTGTCATCGTCATTGCATTTATTACGTTTCTCTTAGTATGTCTAAATTGAGGGATTTATGCAGGCTCCTAATCTCTGCTATAATATCCACCCCCTCCTCCACACAGAGTAATGCACGCAATAAACTGCTTGGTCAGTCCGATTTATTCCAGGATTTCAGCTCAGTAAAGCTTGTAATTCAGGTGATGGCTGTCCAGGACACAGCCTAGCTCAAGCAGCAGGAGCACTGAACCCATTCATTACCAATCAGTTAGTGGCTTTTTCCACTGTGCCCTTTCGCTTTTTAAATACAAAAACAAAAAACACAGAGAAAGTGAAAACAGTGATTTGGCTCAAAACAACAAGGGCGCCTCCAAGGTAGGCTAGACTAAACAAGTTTTTTTTTTTTCCAGTTAGGTTCAGGGAGTACAAAAAAGAATAGGAAATCAGAAGCTAAATGGAGGGTGTTGCAGTTTAAAACTCTCTGAATTCATCTAATCAGTTAAAAGTCTGTAATTTAATGAGACAAGGTGACAGACCAAACAGCTTTGAGGCAATAGTTCATTTCTGTATGTCGCATAATCATCAATACAAAATTAATTATTCAAATTTCTGTGAAGTGGGCATTCATCCTGATCTACTGAAATAAAGTTTAACACTTCTGGAGGAAAGACTGCCTCATATACACATTAGGTCATCAGAGCTATATAAATAGCCTGGTAACTTACCCCTCTCATGCATTTCATTAAATTGCACCCCCCATATGGTACTATCTGTTATGATGGTTCTACGGACTTGTCCAGCAGGCCAGGTGGTAGACCCTCAGTCATCAATAAAACATGAATTACTTACATTTCTGTATTGCAAGGGTATGTCCTGATCTACTGAAACAGTATTGCCTGATTTAAAACCCAGGATTGTCTGTGTCTCTGGAAAGTTTACTAATCTTGGGACATCTACTGCCCTATACCAGGATGATCCAGGTAAAACCAGGACAGATGGCAAACCTTCCTGAATTCCAAAACCATACTCCTGATCGGAAAACTTTGTGCATAATATAAATTCCTCTGCCACCTCGGAAAGGGAGAGAGTTATCAGATTTACAGTACATAAACTGCAAGGTTATTAATCCTAACCTGATGACCTTTTGAACCAATCTAATTTCATCCAGGTCCCCCCAGGGCCATGGCTGTCCATTTCTGCTCTCTTTCTGTCACAGAATACATATATACCATTCTGTCCACGCCGTCCCATAATAACCATGCACAAATAATGCCTAGAAGTAGTTGCTCCGTGCGTTAATGATTCAGACAATAGCTTGCAGAATCAATGATGAAGGTTCAGCGGTTTCGGAGCAGACGATACAGACTCCGCTGTCTGATTGGTTACGCTTTCCTGTTGTTATGCTACAATCCATATTTTTGTTGTGTTTTCACAGTGGACACTCCAGTTTCTTACTTAAAGAGACTATGTAAAGCCATTGATCTTAGTGGACTGAAAATGTAGCTTTCTTTTTTTAGTGGCTACTTTTATTTTAGTGATTTTCACCTACATGTTTTTTTTTTTTTTTCCTGATGTGCTTTTGCACTCGATGCTGTAGCTTTAAAGTTTAATGGTTGTTTTGTGAACATATTTGAAATGTCAAAACAGTGGACGTACTGCAGCAACTTTGAATTGTATTTCACCAGTCATTAAATCTGTTAACTGCATTTCTTGATTCTTTAGCGTGACTGTGTGCTGTGCTCTACCTTTGAATTTTAAGCATGCCTAATTGTAAACCTAATGCTAATAATGCCTGTAATTTTGCCCCTGCCTGAGTCAACGCTCCCCCTCCATTCCCACTCCCACACCCACTTTTACTTAACAACAACTTTACACCTCCTGGGCGTTGACCTGGCAGAATCTAGTAATATTATATATATATATATATATATATATATATATATATATATATATATATATATATATATATATAATTATTAGTCACTTGAGATCAAATGTATTTACATTATGATATGTAAGTGCTTGAAACTAAACTGATTTATTCAGTTCTACAGGGACTTGAAAGAATGGTTATACTTAGTGTTTATTATCTATTAATGTATTTCTTCGACACCAGCTTAACTAGCCAGGATCCTGTCTTCCAATTCCCTCATTTCCTTTCCCATCTGGTACATTTTGCTTCAATCTGCTTCATTACTTTATACTCTATATCAGGGATGTGCAACTTTGTTCCAGCCGCTAACCAAGTAAACCTTTATCCAGATCCTGAAGTAGTTAGTGATCTCATTATACCTATTAAACCTGGTAAAGAATGGACCTTTGAACCGCACTGCCGATCCTTTATCTCTCTCTCTCTGTATATGTTGTGCACAAACCACACCTACAGGACAGGGTTTTATTCACATCCCTGTACAGCAGCTCTGGGAATTGAATCACACCCATGGTCTATTGCTGATTTGTGGATCTTGTGTACCTCAGTCAGATGAGGCAATTCTGTACAGTATAACTGTGATATAGTTTACACTAGTCTCCAGTGATACTTGGAACAAGTTATTTCATAATTGTACAATGTTTTTGTTTGGTTTCTTGTCTGCCCTTGTGCCGTGGTCCATTTACAGATACCACTATAGTCATGTGAATACTGTGCTTTGTTTATTGCTAAAGGTTCAAGTCCTCAGAATCTTATTCAATGGCTGGTTTCAAAATGTTCTTTCTAAAGTTTCTAAAATTGATCACAACAAGGTACTGTTTTAACTGAATAAAATCGAGCATAAGGAAACAACATCTTAACATGAACTTGAGTATCATGGAATATATTAAATGTAAACAGAAGCTGCCAACAAAAACATACAAACATATAAATATTATATCTTTATAAGAATAACATTTACACAATGCAAAATTAGGACAAGAGCAGGGAGACACTTACAAATACCCATTTAAAAAAAAAAACTGTCTACATTCATATAGCTTCAGCATACTAATAAATGGATAACGAATACTTTGTGAATATGTTCTATACAATACTGGGGTTTGGAAAGATGCCCGATTCACAATATTGGTCTCCAATGAAACTCAAAACACTGCTCAGATAACGTGCTCCAACCCTGCCTTGAAAGGAGCACATCAAATCATGACAATTCAGTCGCTGGTTTGAGACTGTGACCAACAGTGTTCATTAGTGCAATCTGTAACGGATTCTGGCCGACAGAACAACCTAGCAGTTTTTTAGCAGACACCCCAATGCCTCGATTGAAGTGCATCTAACGAAATGCTTTGAAAGAACACCTTCTACCAGGATAGGGTTAGCAATTTACTAGCATCCCGGAACCCTGCAAAATGGAAAGTGATCTGCAAAAAATACAATCGAGTTTTACAAAATATTGTGTAATGTATTGGGCTAGTAATGGAAGTCCCAAGATCAGGAAGGTTCACAGTGACTAAAATGGAAAGAGTTACAAAAATACTATGGGCATTAACGCACCAGAAAATGGAATAAAATCTATTGCATTCATCTGATTTATTAAGACAGCCCTACATTTTCTTTTTTGTTAAAGAATGTATTTTTTTTTCTTTAAGGCTCTCCAACGCGTTTTCTTTCCATGTTGCAGCTTGTTTCATCTTGCACACCGCCACTTTGTCCCTAGAATAACACTACAAGCCTCCTCGGAATGTTGTTTCTCCTTTCAAAGTTCAGCAGGGAACAGATAGAGGCATATTCTCTTCCTCCGCACCTCACACTTTGGCTTGTGTCCAGCGTGGAGAATTGAAATGAGATTGTAAATCTTGCTGTATTTAGTAACTTTGCTCCACTCAGCTGACAACAGGCTACCTTTCCCAGCTGTCCAAGGCACTGAAATGTTTTTCATAACAATAATCCATTCCGATAAGTGTCAGAAGCCTCTGGGTTATGCATCTGATCTAAGCAATCCCATAGCTGCTCTGCAGTATATGTGGAAACAAAGGAATTTTAAGACAGAATGCATGCTTCATTTTTTTTTTTTTTGCATAGGCACGTAAGACTAAAACTACAGTATTTTGTACTGTATATAAGACAGTCCTTTTGTGTGAGAATAAAGAATGATGGTTGAAATAATACAGAAGCTTATATTACAGTGTAATTTATATATAAAAACATATGACAAAACATCACTTTTGTTTTCAATATTCTCCAATATTTTACAAGCAATAAAGAAAAAAATGCTGTTTGCGTACACTAAACTGGCAAGTGAGACGCCCAAACAGATTTCGTAGTCTTTGTTTCTCCCCAGGTTCTGTAGTGCTGCAGATGAAGTTTTGTGGCGATTGATATTGGCAGTGTTTGTGCTCAAGGTCCTATTCTGGTATAAGGAGCACATAGTTGACAGGGAATGATCCTACTCTTGTTGAGTCTCCTTCAATATGACCAACCTGGAATAAAAAACAAGTTATGTTGTCATTTAGAAATTCTTGACAAATTCAATGACAAACAGTTTGACTGGAAGTCTTTTTCAATGTCTACAATTAAACCGTATTGAGGGTTTAATAGTTATGGATGGCATTTTGTTGGCAGACTAGATTGCAAACCGGAATATGACTTAATAACTTAATCTCAAACCACTCAGGACAGTTGTCTGTTCCAAAACTAGCAATAACAATATAAAATGCCATCAATCGATGTAATAATATGGAATGATTTTTAGGGGTTCCAATAATTGTGGGCCCTGGTTCAAAGCAGGTGGAAGACAACAGAAGTAAAAACTTAGAAACAAATTCGTTTTAGATGAAGTGTGTGTATTGGTCTTCTAGCACTGCCTATTCCCACTGCAAAGTTTAATGAAAAAGAGGCTAGCCATGATGCACCTGATCCAGCAAGATAGGCCACTTTAAATCCATTCAAGCTCATAAAAGAAAACTATGGAACACAATGTTGCACACTTACCCACCAGTGTGAATCCTCCACTCCTGTGACGACTATCACCTCCCCTTTGCAGAATGTCAGTTCCTTAGTGTTCTCCACTTTACAGTCGGCCAGGGCTATGACCCTCTTCGATGGGGCACTGGCCAGCACAGACTTCCTTGGCTGTGGCAGTGGAGCTGTGGCTGACGGCGATACCGAAGGCTGTCCGATGTTGGTGTTGTACAGATCCTCCAGGCTCCCTGGGATGTGGGGGGAGGTCACTGGGGTCTTCCCCACAGCCCCATTGCTGGTAGACCGCCTATACGATGTGGTCTTCTCAGAGCTGAAAAATAATAATTAGAACTGAAAGAGCAGTTCTCGAAGTAAGTGTGACAAACACACAGCTGCCATCCAAATGCTGGAGATGTTTTATTATTTTTTATGCAACCACCCGACGCTGCTCTCCTATTGTTTTCTTTTGCTAAGAGGTAACAACTTATGACACCTGTTTACAAAATACACTGCTTACAATGAAGCGCTGCGTAGGGACCCTCAAACCTTCTCTCAAACAGCTAACCCTGTCAAATGCAGCTAAATAAATGAATAACTTATGCCTCAGGTTTTATTGACTTAAGAGTTCCATTATTACCTTGCAACACACCACACAAATGCACTTATCCATTAATTACATTTTTTCATTTATTTAAAAAACAGCAACAGCAATTGGCCATGCAATGAAAAAAAAGGCCACCAGATGGCACTGTTTGTTAATCTAAAACCCTATTGTATTTTATGATTAAATTAAGGGCTATCCCCATGTACTCCAGGACAGAGAGAGAGTTTTCCAGGTTACCTGACTGGCCCCAGGTGAGCCTGTGGGCTGTGGGTTGCCTGTCCCTGCTCCAGCCCACTCTTCCGGGACTCAGACTGGGACTGGTTATCCCAGAACACGCTCTGCCGGTTTATGCGTGAGCTCTTCTCGTGAGGGGACTTGGGGGCCGATGACCAGCGGGACACCAAGGCCTCCAGCAGAGGGGGGCTGTGCCGGTTGGAAGACGGACGAGCAGCTGTCGCTTCATGCGCTGGACGGGACAGCGGGTTCGAGGAGCGTCGGAGCGGGGGGTGACCTTCCAGAGCCGAGGAGGAGATCTGGGGGTCTGAGCAGCCTGGTGAGTACAATGCTCAGTTTAAACAAGAATAATGGCTTCTTTTGTAAATGTGCTACTAGTAACTGCTGCCTCCAACAGTCTACTGAATGCAACACCCTCAACCATAGAGCATTCAAGGCAGTTCCTAATCTGTAATGAACAGGACCTGCCCTGAACCCAAATAACAATGTTTACCTTATCCTTATTGTAGTTTTAAATTCAAACATGATTTTCTCTATACTGCTAAAAACAAATACCAAGTAACACGTTCTACTCACTGGAAAGATTTATTCCATGTTCATTTAACATTTTACTTCCCAGCAACTCTTACAAAATGCATGAACCTTTCTTTTAAGTGTGCAAAATAAAGTTGCTCCTGAAATAAAATCTTTGGTTCCTTTTTCATATATGGCAAGTACTACTGCAGAAAAGAGATTGCATAAAAGGATTCAAGCAATATTGTTTCATGGGCTAAAACATTGTTAATAGACTTGTTAAGTTTACTGACAACTTCTCATTTTGTCTTTGCATTTTACATGTTTTCCAGCTAGTGTATCTGCTGTTGCAATACTGCAGCGCCACGTAGTGACAAGTTAAACATGACAAGGCAGCCTTGCAGACCGGTAAGCAGGCAATGCAACAGGCTGGGAAGCCCTGGCCTTAGCAGAGACTCCTTCAGACTGGAGTGTAACTTAGATTGAAATCTGAAGGGGCCAAATAACAATAGAGGAATTTTCTACCTAAAAGTTTGGTAAAAATGATGACTTGGAAATCTGGTTTGAAATTCTGCGCTGTCTCTACCCTGTACTCAGATCACTTGTAGTGATGCTTGTGGACTGAGGAGAGTAGATTTAAGGGAGGTCCCAGCTGGCTTACCTCGTTGGATGCTTTTGGCTGGCAGTGGAGGAGCCTGGTTTTCCACAGAGCTGGAGTACGAGGATGAGCCTTTGTAAAGAAACTCGATGTTCTCATAAGTCTTGTTGGACACACCGGTGTTTCCCGCGCTCCACTGACTGGGCGACTTGGGGAGTGGAGACTTAAAAGACCTCTGTAGCGGACTGATCTGTTTGAGAAATGAACAGGATCGTTCGCGATGTGCTGACACTGTAATCCAAGCAAACACTCTACATTCATTCATTCCACCGATGAACAGGTTAATTGGCTGGTTGTAAAACATTAATCAGCATATTTGTTTTAATTTGATGTCTGTATTTTCACTTTTACACAGACAGCTCCATTTAAAGTCCACTTAAAGACCGATTTTGGGAGGCGACGGACGATCTTCCTGTATTATGAGCAGTTCTCTAGTAAGACTCAGTGGTTTTGTAAATTCCACAGTAATCGGGGTCTCAAATGTAGTTCATGTGTGTCAAGGTTACCCTTTCGTCAAGGTCATCCTCACTGTCGTACATGTCCTGCTGCTGAGTCTCCCAGATGTACTCAACGTGGATCTGAGTGTTGAACTTCCCCACCTGAGCCTGCTCCAGCTGAAATACAGAAAGCTACAATGAACACAGGACCCATCACAGACCACACTGATAGCGATTTGTCACAACTTGACAAGGGAAACGTAATGGGGATGCTACCCACATTCTCGGAATGTTTCATTTTTTAATATCCCATTATGTGTATTTTGTACAATTCCCTGTTGCTGTTTCTGCTTAGGCAAAAAGAAGTTGACCGCACTCAAAGAAGTCCTAGAAAGTTATCTGCATCAGGACAATAAACGACAGCGTTTCGACCCTTCGGTCTTCGTCAGACCAGGCTTAGTAAATAACATATATAATTATGCTTGCTACTTTTCGATTTTAAATTAGTAAAGCTCTTTAAACATCGAAGTTTGACTGAAATAAATTTGCATAGGATAAACGTCTCCATTCGCTGTTTTTTTTTTATTTTCTTGCCAAAAATAATAATTTAGAAATCATCTCTAGTTTGTGTAGTTTTTATACTTGTTGTCTGTCCCGTCTCCGTTCCGCTCTGAATGCTAGGGGTCGCTGTCTGTCATCTCAGTGGTCCCTTAGTAGGCTACTATTCACAGTCATTTCACCCTGTTCTGACAGAACTTGTTGACTGAAGCAGCGCTACAATGCTCTCATTCGTTTAAATGACCGTCAATCATCAAGACCCGCACGGACTGTGCACTTTCATTTGCCAGCTACAGCGCCTGTCATTCAAAGCGCCTACTTTGAAATTTATGGGTTAAGGTGTAGGTAAGCTTTTGCTACAGGTATTTGAAAATGGGGCGCAAGAGGAAAACACTTAATGAGTATTATTCAGACAGCTGAGGTCTCCGCGGCGGTACGAAGCGGGCCCGTCTGCCTTACCTTCCAATGAGTCCAGCTGTGCTGAAGCAGGAGAGTTGCGGAGCTCTGACTCCGATTAATGTACAGGTTAATTCTGTTCAACTAGCTAATGTTTTCTTCTGTGCATATTATTTTTACTAGTAAATATATGCTAGAAACATTTGTGTAATACACTTGTATATGCTGCATTTTCTACAATTTATTTGAGACCATTTTTTAATTAGTGTAGGATCTTGTATAGCACCGCTGTGACCAAATGTTATTTCAGTTAGAATGTTGGTAACCACGGTTTTGCTGCGTGTTGAATATGATAAAGGGGTTTTACTAAAGAAGATGATTTTTTTTTTTTTTTTTTTTAAACACAAAGGTCGATTTCACCAATTCTCTGCTGAACTAAATAAAGATAAAAAAAAAAAAAAAAACACGGTAAATTCTTTCTAAAATAAACGTTGATATTAATTGTCGATTTTAGAAAAAAAATTAAAATCGAATAGTAGCAATATATAGTCTATATATAATGCTCCAAGCAGAAACAGCACTGGAGAAGGACAGAGAACACGCAAAATGATATTTAAGAAACTATAAAGCAGAAGCTCCCTTATTCAAATAATGCAATGGACCTCCAGTTTCTGGCTTTAATGACTGGAGTTACATTACTACCTTTAACACGCTGCTGTTTTCCTTTAAATAACACCACGAAAGACATGTATCCTGTTCAAATGTTGTCTTACTGCATTACTAAGCTTCTTTTAAGTACTGCTATCCACGTATATCATATGTCTGTTTGATATTACAGGTGTTAAGAAGCATCACATAGCATGTGTTCCCCCAAAGGAAAAGAACATTTTGCAAAACCTGTAATCAGTACCTCTGGAGGTTGATTGTAACAGCTCTTAAGTGTTTGACTGGTTCTGTAAAAAGTGTTCTCTTACCAGCTCTGCACACTGTGTGTGGTTTAGACGCTTTCCTATGTCCAATGCAGTCTCGCCAGCTCCATTGACTAGAAAAAAAAGAATACAAGTTAATGAAAATCACTTTTAGAAAGCTTTTGTTCAGTCAAGAAAATCATGAATTATTTATTAAAACATAGACGAGAAAACACCACTGCATTATACAGATTTCATACTACAATCTTTGGCCTTGCCTTTCGAGGTTCCCCTGCCCATAAATTTGCTTGCAGATAAGTAGAAAGGCTGACCATAGGGAAGCCTTGGGCAGGGGCTAGGATAGCTTCCCTCCCCCCATCAGACGAAGCCAAAATGCAGGTGGAGGCTGGGGGAGGAGGAGACGAACTCTGGTGCACAGCAGCGACATAATGGATTGAGGTAAGATATAAATCCTTTCTTTGCCGATCATTGGACTTATTGTTTATCGAAGCACAAATAAGATACTAGCTATTCGACTGACGATTTGATCTGGTATTGGAAGCGCCTAAAATATGCTTGATGTTGCCGTGATTTGATCTGAGGTTGAAGCGAGTGGCCTGTCAGAACCACAGCTTTGCTTAATACATGGAAACTCCCTATATTATTGTGATTCATCCCCTTCAGAGTTGGAGCGAAGCTGAATAAACACTCCAGGCTGGGACTGCCCAGACCGGTCTGCTCACCAGTTTGCAGGGCTGCCTTTCCCTTCAGTAGCAGCTTGAGACACTCAGTCTTGCTGTACAGGCAGCTGTAATGCAGCGCTGTGTTGCCTTCAGCCGTCTTCTTCTCTAGGCTCGCGCTGTAGAAAACACAGAGATACACTTTCATTAGCAGGGGTGTGAAGTCACACTAAGATTACAATGCAATATGTATCATCAATACCCAGGTCGTAATAAGCTTTGAATGCATTGGTCTTGAGGGGCTGCTTTGTATGATTAGTTATGTTTTGTTAAAAGACAAAACATAAATAAGGAGTTCATACATTCACACCAACTACACATCACATATATTCATTGGTCAAGATCCATTTGGGAGGCAGGTAGCTATGCAGTGCTCGAAAACACCATTCACACCTTATGATATGATACACAGGTGTCATGTAACTTCCCCACTATTCACTACCCACACATTTTTCAAAACTCTGCTCCACAAACTTTCCTGCATTTCACAATGCTTTGTGTATCACTCAGGCTGTCGTCAAAATCATGACATAAAATAGCAGGCAAAAATGTATTTTAGAAAATACAACACTTATTTCTTTGAACAGTTCTTTTAAAATGTCATAAAACACAGTGAAAGCATGGTAAAGCATAGCTAAGCAATGTAAAATTCCAGAGAGTAATGGTAAAGTATATTAAAAAGCAAGGCAAACCATGGTAAACTATGTTAAATGCACAGTACAAACATGAGAAAGGTGCTAAATGACTGTGGGTAAACTTGTATAAGGTCCTTATGCAGTGCTTATTAGTTATTTTGCTGTATGACTTACACATCAAAGCATATTGAAACATAGCACATGTACAACATACTGTAAACATGGCCTAACCATGAGTTATTGAAATCGTGAAATGACAAGGAAGCATGGTATATTTTATATGAAACATTTATTTAACGCCCCCTAAAGCCAGCTGGAATCACTGTAATCAAGTTAGTTGCGTTAAATGTGTCTCTAGTGTAATGCAAGTTAGTGTGTTCTCTACACTGATAAAGATATTAAACACGGGGGTAATACAGTATATAGTTACCTGTTCTGTATAAGGAATTCAACTAGAGCAAGAGAGCTCTTATCTGCCAGCCTCACTGCCAAGTGAAGTGCCGTCTCGCCAAGATCCTGTCAGGGCAGAAGAAACATGATCAAAAGTCTGTTAACTGCAGCTGAGCACTGGAAAGAACAGAGTATTGTATTATAATGTAGTTTAGCTGGGGATTCCCTGATTAACACCAGGGCTCCTGTAGCATTAGAGCCCTTAGTGATGTATATGGGAGGACGGAGCTTGGGACACAGCTAGTGGAGGGCGATGCTTAATAACTATGCATCACTGAGTGGGATGTGAATATATTTAGTAGAAGCTAGTTAGATCTGAGAGACTGGGGTGTAGCATGTTCTAATATTTAGATTTGTAACTCTGTATAGCCATTAGGGACAGGCTGTTTCAGCTGCCTACACCTCAGTTACACCCAGCTACAAAACAATATGGACCACCGTGAGAAAGCAGCTGGCGGATATAATCATTTCTAAAAACATAATTCGTTGATTATTTTTAATACAGCAGGGATATCCACAATTAAATCCTTTATGAAACCACTCAGCACTTAAAATACTGCAGAGACACTACAGCCTAGTAACGGAAAGCAGTTAGCAAGAACAGTGCAGCCACATGACTTTCCAAGACTGAAGTTGTGTTTATAAGACTGAAACATAAATACCAGTAAGCACTTTCAGAACTGAGTGTCACCCATAGATATTAAGCACTCAATAGAGCTGAATTGGGAAGTACTAACAGCAACTTTATCAATTCAATGACAAACATTTTGACTGGAAGTCTTTTTCAAGATTTTTGAAAACAATGAAAAAGACTTCCAGTTGAAACATTTGTCACTGAATTTATTTATTTTTCTTAATGCAAAACTGTGTGTGTCTGTGGTTAGGCTTGAGGACTGAGAGACAGTGGCCTACCAGTTATAGCAGAGACTGAGGAGAAATGATGTTGTGGTTAAAACTAAGGAGTGTGAGGCTGTGTGGTCAGTGGTTTGAGCAGAGGGCTTAAAGGACTGAGCTATGAAGACAGGCTGAAAAAACTGAATCTATTTAGCCTGGAACAAAGAAGAATTAAAGGGGTCATGATTGACATCTTTAAAATCTTAAAAGGAGTAGACATATTTAACCCAACCAGCACAGAAACCAGGACCTGAGGACTCCATTGGAAATTAAGTGGAGATAGGAAAGAGGGAAGGAGACACTTCTCCACTCAGACAGTGGTGAGGGTATGGAATGGGCTACCTAGTCATGTTGTTGAGGCAGAACCACTTGGATCCTTTAGGATCCAAATTGACAAAGTTCTGAGATCAATCAGCTACTTGGAACAGGATGATCTTAGATGGGCTGAATGGACTCTTCTCGTGAGTACATTTTCTTATGTTCTTGTGAAACAGTGTGATGTAATGTTTACAGAGGAAGACTGGGGCATAGTGTAGCCTTATGGGAAGAGCAGAGAGGGTTTGGGATTAGGCCAAGGAGCTAGGTGGTATAACAGGACACTTAATAAAATAATAAAATCAGCACACCTGCCCATTTGGCATGGGAACTGGCTTTGCCAAGTCTTCCCCCTCCACATAGATCTGAACCAGGGCAGTGATGTTTTTATTCCTTATTGCATCATGAAGACGCCACATATTTTCATCGTTGCTCTTCTGAATGTATTTGCGGTCCACATATTTGGCAACGATATACTCCTTTCTGGCATTCCTGTAAAATGAAAAGGTAACAGTATTATTTGGCCCCAATATAACTTCAATTTCATTTTTAACAAACTACTGACAAATTTTTCTCTGCACAGCTCAATAGAATTGACACTCTGCTGTTTCAAAGCTGCTTCATATACTTACATGTCACTGTTGGGAATGGGTTTGATGGCGTCATTAGGTAAGGTTGTCTCCATTATATCATTAAATCTTGTATTGCCAATGCTGACAGCAAGCTGGAAAATAGAGTATGATTTCAATGCCATTTAAAACACTGCAATTATTATTTTAAAAAATCCATACAAAAAGATGCACGCACATGCATTCCCGTCTACATCTACAGTATTGTACCCTGGAGAGTGTGCATGCATTCCATCTTGGTAATGTCTGTAAAATTTCAACTTCATGCTTTGCACCCACTGCTCAATTTTCTGTATTTTGCATTTATATTTCAAGGATTACCACATCAGAAAACCACCACACAATTCTGCACAATTCATCCCACTTGGCCTTCTGTCTGAGAGAGGCCCAGAACTGGCTGGGGGAGTTCAGGCACAAAGCTTACATTGTGAAATACAAGGAGTACTACAGAGTCCACACAACCCTTGCAAAAGCTTACCACAGTACATTTCCACAGCAGTGTTCCCCATGGTTATACTATGCATTTACTATAGTTTGCCATGTTAAAATCCTGTTTTTGCTATGGTTTTTTAAATAAGGCCCAGTGTAAATCGCGATTTCACAGGCTGTGTGGAAATCGTGAAATTAGACCAATACTGTGATTTTTATAATATTCTCTCCTGTACATCCTGCAACATTACTGTAGATCACTACCGAGAATCGGCTGTTGACAGGCATTTAGATTCAAGTATCACCGAAAGAGAAAGGCGGAAATCCAGGGCAGTACCGCAACTGCTTTACTTGCAAAGAAACAAAAAAGGTGACTTCCATGTTCCAAAAGTCCACTGAAAACCTTGAAGCACAAAAAACGCATTCAATTATGACCTGACAGAGGCGTTTGTTTGCACAAATATCCCTCTTGAAAAATTGGACAATCGAAAGTTACGTACATTTTTCAGACTGTGTGAAATGGTGGAGTGAGACATGAATACTTACCTGAAGTTGCCAAGTATCACAAACTGGAGATTATGGGATTGGTAAAACAGTCTGGTTGCTTGTCAATGGTCACTGTCGAGTCGACTGATGCCCAAGACCAGTATGGGTTACACATTGTATTTGTTTTGCAAGGTCTAAATGGTGAACATGCACCTGACGTACTAGAACTGAAAGCTGTCCTTGCAGATACACTTTACCTACAGGCTGTTAATTACAACACCGTTTCACAAGCTATTGTAAAGTGCTTGAATAACTTTAAAGTTGAATTTGATGATGTCAGTGCATTTATCTCTATACTTGATGTTTAAAAAAAAAAAAAAAAATAATAACAATCTGTACACATTCCGCAAAATTCCGTACCCGTGACACCTGGGAATTTTAAAGAAAATATCTGCAATTTTGACAGGCCTAGGGATGGTGCTCAGTTGATTAAAAGCACTGAATTACCTACCAGTAACTCCGAGGTGCTGAGCCTGTCCAGTGTGAGGGACTGGATCCGGGAGTAGTGGACGCCCAGCTCCCGGTGAATTCCAGAACACTCTATACAGGTCAGAATACCCAGGTTAGTGGATAGCCATGTTGGATCTGAAAATGGAACAGCACACCTTTAGGACCGATTAGGAACTGTTAATAACATAACCCTACCAATGCTGTGAATAACTGCAACAGTATATATGTAAAAAATATAGGGCAGATGCCTTTACTGTATTCCTGTCGCTGGGAATAACCATCCCCTGCACCATGCAGAAGATGAGGTCCAGTGTGACATGCACTGGCAAAGTTGTGACGGGAAACAGCACTGTACCTTACTATCCTGTGCCCCACATTTTCTGAACATTTACTTGACTCACCAGCCTTCCTCTGCTCCGCAAGGACAAAGAAATATTATACAAGCTTAAAACACGCTTTGTAAAATATACTAGAGGTCAGTATAGCCATACCAGGAGCACTGCAGTCACAGCAGACCTCGTTGCCCGGCATCTGTTTGACCTCAGCGATCACGGCCTTGGTGAGCTCCTGCAGCCTGTTATCCTGGTACTGGCTCTGATCCCCTTTGAAGGCAGTGTTCAAGGCTTCTTCTTTGCTGTTCTGCAGAACCGACACCCAGCTGCAAGGAAAATCTCATTTAAATAACTCTGACAGGTTTTCTCAGACAGTGGGCCTCATGGTATTTTCAAACGAGGGCCAATGAAAAGGCATAACCCAATTATAACAGTATACAGCTAGCTCGCTGCAACTTCGTCGAGGGAAGCAGCAGTTGAATTATTGTTATTGCTACAGTAATTCTACGTTTTGTGAAAATGTACCTTTTTTATGCTTCAAAATAACGGCCCTGTGACTCCTTTAAAACATATTCAGGAAAACGAAAAGAAACGTAGACAAGTCTTTGAAAATGTTTCGGCTAGAAGTCGTCAGAGAAACTGCTCTACACTGTTCTTTACACTGGAAAGGTTGTAAGCAGTTCAAACAACTGCAACTTTTTCCACTTTCACTCAAACCCCTACCCCAAAACAGATGAGTTATCTGTATCACATTAGTGAATCATGACATGGTTGTAGCAAGCAGAGGCCCCGTCTGCTTTGTGTTCAGCACAGGTCCCATAGGGATCATTAGAGACCTTGCCTTAGATAAGTTCAATGCAGGACGCATTGCACCTCCGCAGCATGGAGCCATGGCTACCTAGTCCAGACCTCCTCTAATGTTGTGTTAACTATGCCATTACATCATATTGTCTAGTAAAATCCAGAAGAATAAAAGGTTTCTTAAGGAAATTACACAAAACCTACATTATCACCCACAAGTCTTAAATTAATGGTTGCTAGGCAGAATATTTTTTTCCATAAATAATAATGCATAAAAATCTTATCAAACATTTTAGGTGAGCCTAGTTTGCTGATGTTGTCAGACACAGCTTTTGTGTAAAAGTTGTAATTTAAACAGAAAAGGTAAAGACAATTATTTTACATTCCCTCACTGCTTCAATTCCCCACAATAGCTCATTAGAACTCAAGGTCAGGGGGCATCCTTCGACCAAGCCAACTGCCTCTTTACACCCAGGAACCTGTGAGAAAATGACGACGAGCTACCGGCCTCTAGAGAACGAAGGCATGTGTCTGCCTGAGCTCATCAGGTATCTGGCCAGTAGGATCCGCTATAGCACGGTGAGGAGAAACAGTCCCTAGCAGAGCCAATGCGACACTCCCTCTGGAATTCCCAGGGAAGACTGCCGACTTTGCACAGCAGAGGCACGAATTTGTGATCCCCCTGACTGTAGCATGCCACGGAGACATGCTTTTACCAGGTTAGGCACATGGGGACCTTAAGATATTCATTTTAAATGAGCAAATCTCTCTATTTCATCCCTTATTCTGTCATCATAGAGCACTTTGTTACTCACAACAATCCCACATCCTCTATGAATCATTCTTGTTGCGTATTGTGATGTCACTTGTTTTTCACACACCCACTGCATTACGCAAAGTTGTAATTCTAACAAAATAAAACATACTGGGAAATATTCTTTCAAATGGGCAGGTGTTACCTTGAATAGGGGTGTTTAAATGTTCAGAACTGAAGTACAAGTAAATATAGAGAATGTTTATACAACAATAACTATTAAGCTTATTTAATATTTAGGATTTATTCATAGTCTATTTCATATAAATAGTAATGTTGTATCATGTAGTCTTATATATATGTAGTCATTTATTTAAAGCTATATTAGAGGTGATGCAGGTTTTTTGAGTTTTAAGTTTATATAAAAAATGTTTGGGAAATTATTCGGTCTAACACTCTGTTTAGGTCCTGTTTAGATGTTGAAACATAAATGGATACTAACTGATGTGAACAGAACAATAGGATTTCCTTACATGATACATTCCTGCTCATCCTCTGCCTGGAAATGGTAGGTTCTGTTATCTGCAAAAGGAAACAAAGAAAGAGTCAAATCGGGGAACAGATTCAGGTCAGATTTGCATGAAATTATGAAGTACCCACAGATGGAAATGAGATCGTAACAGCTCCATGCCCGCTGTAATAAAACATGAGCTCCACTCTGCACCTGGTTCCCATTACAAGAGTAATCTAGATCCGGCCAGCATTGTTTGCTTTTCTCTTTTATAGTTAAAATTGTCAACGAGCCAAACCAAAAACAATTCCAAAGCCTGAATAAAGGAAACCATACTACACCATTTATGTAAACAAGACCATCTGCAAGAAATGCCATTAGAAAAGAAGCAAAAAGGTTTCTATTGATGTTAGTGTATTTGTGTGTGTGTGTGTGTGTAATATTTTTCCTTTTGGTCTCTGGTATATTAGGATTATAGAGTGCTGTGTCTCCATTCTTTCTTCAGTACAGTAGGTTACAGTATAAGAAATGAGGTTTATATGAACATACTGTACATGGACTGAGTGCGTTGAGCACCCCGTACAAGGACCTACGTGTAATGAGGTCGAAGCTCTTCTTTTCTTCTACGTTGGGCCTCACCAGGCAGGTGAGAAGGTTCAGCTTTACCGGGGGTCTGTTTATCTAAGACAAGAAAAAACAAACACATTAAAAAAAATAAACAGATCAAGATGGGTAAATTGGAATACTGGTGATCAGAAATTGTATATCGAAAAATGTATTGAAAAACAATAGAAAAAAACATAAAAAAAAAGCCATTACAAAACTGATGAAGCAAAATACTAATAGACAAAAAAAAATTCTAGCTCAGTAGAGCTCATTATACTTTCCTTCCTTTATCAACGAAAACATATTTTATGATTGTGTGAGACAGAACTCCCTTAAATGGAAAAATGAAACACAGATTAGTAGACTGACTTGATAAAACTGCTTACCACAGTTTTAAACTGTAAGACATGTCTAGCAAGCATCACTGAGCTACCTTTTGCTTTGTTTAATGCACCTCGTATGCATGCTATGTATCATGTCCATACAGAATACTACAACAACAAGACACTGCCCTCCCACTGTTTTCTATAGTCAGCTGTTCTGTTATTGCTCAATAATGAAACAGCAAATAAAGCGCAGCTGAAAAAAATGACACCTGTTCTAAAACCACAGGTTACTGATGAAACACTTCACATGCTGTCAAAAGGTTTTTCAGAGTACAACGATTATTTCAGACAAGCAAATAAATAAATAAATTTGGTTGGTGTGCTCCTCGGTAACAATGGAACTTAGAATAGTTGACTCTGACGTTCCATTGTTACCTTGTGACTCACAACAGCAATGTCATTATCCCTTAACTATAACTACTATATAATCCTGTATTGTATTTTCTGGATCCGGTGTTTTTTCCCCACTTTGTGAAGTGCCTTGCAGGGAATTTGTCCATTTAGGCTCTATATAGCATTTTTGTTTGTGTTAATTGACAACAGGCATGTTAACAGACACAGTGGTACTGTCCCAAATACGTATTCTGTTCCTCTGGTCACATAATGCAAAATGAACAGGCTCATGCCCTGTACTGTGCTTACAGTGCTGTGTGATATCGTCAGGCAGCCGTATTTGACTCCACACTTCCTCTTCTGCCATACTTTTCTGATTCTAAAGGAACAAAACCAAAAAAACTGTATTGAAAAGGAGCAGCTGTCAGCAGATTCATCTGCAAAATGGGTGTGTTTTTAATTATTGGTGCTCACAACTGTGTGTCAAGAGTATTAGTGTGCAAAATCCGTTTAAGCATTAATCTGCAGTCATCTTTGAGATCCAAAAATCACTTTATACTTTTACATTTATACTTTAATATTAAACATCGGTAAGCACTCAGCTTACCCATATTAAAAAGCACACCAATTGAATTCTAAACAAATGACTACATGAGTCTGTGTGTATGAGACTACAATACATGTTTACTCACGTGCATATGGAAGACTATGACAAAATAATATTGAATATTAAATGTATAGCTGCTACTGTATAAACGCTAAGCCCAACATCTATACCTCACAGCAGTATACCTGAAAACATTATAGCGTTTAGGCAAAACCCCAGATGTCTGCCGTTTGGATATAGTTTAAATGTTTAAACTATTAACACTCCTATAGTGTATCATGTCTCCTTGGCAGAAGTGAAACAGCTTGACCTTACCCGACGCTCTTCTTGAAGAGAAAGCCGGATTTCTCTGTGCCGTACTGCTTGTTTCCCTGGGGCTGATGGATGCTGTACCCGTTCCCAGAGTTCTTTCTGTTCAAGTGTTCCTGAGGAAGGTGGATTATTTCATTAGCACTGCACTCTCAAAGCACGGGTTCAACATGTATACATGTACAGCTCTGGCCAAACGTTTTGCATCACCCTATAGAATAAACTCATTTTGCTTCATAAAGTCGAATGAAACCTGCTGAATAACATTATGTTACATACGGCTTTGTAGTTTTCCGTATACCGAACGAAAAACTGACCAACATTTAAAAAAATCTAACATGAAATACTGTCCTACTATTATGGTTTCCAGTAGACTTTTGCGAAATAACTTTGTAGTTTCTTTGATTACATGATGTTAAGTAAATGTTTAGACATTAGATTCATTGTGTAAAATATTACATTATTACTTAAAAGTTAATTTGTTATAGAGCACTGTTGTATCAATTTAGAATGTACTCGTACAATGTTTTCGTGTAGTTCTTTTTGAAACTGGCATATGTCCAAGTTCAGTTTCTTGCAGTTTGTGTTCATGTTAATATATATATATATATATATATATATATATATATATATATATATATATATATATATATATATATATGGCATGGGCATTCTTACTCCAAGATGTCAAAGTGCATATCAGAGTACAGAACATCCTGCAAAGCGTACAAGAAATGCATTCAGCTGCCTTTGCTGTACCCCACATCCTTATATTATAGGCAAATCAAACTATGCATGTATGAATCTCAGAATGGGGGTCAGGAATGAATATTAAGGTGGATTAGTTACCTTTTATTTCTTTTCCATGTTTTTTTTTTTTTTTTTTTTTACATTATCCTGAGTGTTATTATAATTACACTGTGGAATTGTACTGTACAGTCTGTACAATCGTTCATGTGTTTGTATTCACACATCACAATTCTTTTTTAAATGCTTTACTTGGGAGCATTCGTCAGGAGAAAGATTTTTTTCTTCTAAACATTCCGGTGTATCCAGATCACGCTCCTTCCTGCAACAATGCTGGTGTTTCTGTTCCCACAACACACCACTCATTTCAATCAGAGCACCAGCATTGCTGCAGGAGGGAGCATGAACTGGATACACTGCGAAGTGTAGAAGAAAAAAAAAATCATCTCTCTTTCTCCTGACAAATGACCCCAAAGTCAAATGTTTATTTACCTATAATGTGTGAATAAAATCTGGACTCTTATTTAAAAAAAAAAAAAAAAATTTAAAAATTGCAAAATCAAAACCATGGGATACAACAAAGGAAAGTATTTCTTGTAACATTGTAAGGGGTGAGTCTCAAGCAACTTGAAATACTGGTTTCTGTTGTATTGTATAAATGTCTACTTGCTATAGGGCTTCAACAAATCAGCCTAACATGACTGTACACGGTGCACTTATAATAACACTCGGGATAATGCAAAAAATAAATAAATAAATAAATTTGGAAGAGAAAAAAAAGGTAACAAACACCTTAACGTGCATTCCCAACCCCCGTTCTGAACGCACACATGCCAGTTTGACAGGTCTGATGTTGATTTATCCCTTTGTTTGAGTATTACTATTTTCCCAGTGGTTACCCCAAGTTCAGTGTAAGCAAGTTAAGTCCACAGGTTTGAGTGCATTATCAATTCGTGAAAGGTTTCCTATACATTACATATAAGCAGTGCATTATCATGGTGCATTACAGATAGCGAGTGCATTATCACAGTGCATTACAGATAGCGAGTGCATTATCACAGTGCATTACAGATAGCGAGTGCATTACAGATAGCGAGTGGATTATCATGGTGTATGACAGATAGAAAGTTAAAAGAAGAAGCACAATGACCTTAAAATGTTGCAATTTGCACCACATAGGGATAGTCTATTGCATGGATCTATCACTGGTAGAGCACATGGGCATCTTATGCTTGTTACACACAAGCAATCTAATTTCCCATTCCGAGTTCCTGTACAGCAGTACATGATGCAAATGTTAATAAACTGAATGGATGTTATGACACTCTGCATGTTCATATGTCGCCCGCTCCTCTGTGCAGCGAGGTGTAGCTGTTGCTCTTATTCTCAGGGGTGTATTCTTCCTCTTGAATGGACAGTGCATGCATGCCCACCTCTTTTTGCTCCACTGGCAGGAAGCTTCGCAGGGAATCCCGGACCTGAATCAGTTGCTTCGTCTCTTCATCCTGCTCCTGCCTCACCTTCACAGACAGCACACACAGGGGTTAGTTTTTTTTTTTTTTTTAATAACAATAAAAATAGATTCAGTTTCTCTTTCCATCATATGATTTTTCCTGTGGGTCTGCACAACCACGACGAAGCCACAGAAGCTGACGGGCTTGGTTTCAACAGTGCTGTGTTTTAGTTTTTTACAGATAATCAGCGGAAAACATAAAACCTAATTTTTTTCCTCAAACAGGAGAGGATTTCCATCCACATTCTGGGTTCAAAAGTTTATACACCTCTTAGTGCTTATTTAACCCTTTTAATTTTTTTATTTTTTTTGTAGATTCTTCTTTTGTGTTTTTTGTGTGTTACAATTGCCCTGCTTTACAGCAGTTTAAATGTTTGTTTGATAGGGAGTGCTGTGATGTGAACACCAGTTTATTTCTCAATGCAGTTTCCCAGAGGATTATCCATACAAGTATATGACTGAATGAGGAAAAGAAAACATTAAAAAAAACCTGACCTTTTTATTTGTTTTGACATGTAAAGACAAGCACAACCCTAGACAATACCCAAACAATACTTCTTTTTATTTAAATTCAGTAACTGCTTCACCAATTAAACTGTAGCTTGTTCATACTTGCCCAGACCAGGCTGTCAGAAGTAACACTTTACAAAGTTTGCACCTCTTCAAGCTTAGTCCTTCAATAGGGAGACTACTATAAAGTCGGTTTATAGTCTAATCAGACGACATAAGCAAATTTGTCATGCACGAGTGTGCTTTACTTTCGTAACTGTAGAATATTTTAAGTCTTGCTTTGCATGGAGTGTCTCAAGTAACCATATAAGATCTGAAGTCTCCATATAAAGAGGTCTCTAAACCCAAAACCAAGATTCAATGGAAATTCCTTTGCATGTTCGTATAATACATGAGGTTGGAAAGACAATTGTGTTTCCACAGTGGCCTGACTTACTGTGTGCACGGACGCGGCAAGCTTCTCCACAAACGGGCTGAGGTTTTGAGCTGCTTTCAAACCATCCTGGAAAAAACTGGAGAGACAGAGAGACACACAAGCTTGTGATATATGTGGAAATCTAAAGAGACACTGGAAACTGGGCACACAGGTCAACACTAGCCACTGTTTCCATGCACAGCCTGTTCCACTGACTGTGGCGCTGTCTCAGTTTCCATTTCGCTCAGCTGAGTGGGGCATTTTTGTAATGGCATGGGAACACTGCAAAATTACCATGGTAAACTTTTATGAGGGTGCTTTTAACTTATGAGCTTTAAAAAGTCACAAAGATGTGGCGACTGAAACACAAAATGACATATAAACAGTAAACAGAACATACTGGCATGTGCATGTAGCACCGGAGAGCGAACTGGATATAAGCAGATACGAGCCTGCAAGCAGAACTCACTTCAGCTGTGCGTGAAACAATTTGATGAGACTCTGCAGCAGAACAGGACCCTGTCTGACCTTCAGCTCCTGAGTTTTAAGAAGATACTGGAAATAGAAAACAGCAATGCAAGATCAATACACAAGAACTAGGAGAATTTAATAGAGCAGGTGAGGGATAACAGCAACAAGACTCTTCAAGTGAAAGCTATATTAGTAGTTTTGGTCTTGTGGATAAAGAACTTCTGCAGAGCAACAAGGTGAATGTTTTCTTCAAGTGTAATCTTTCAATTGTAAGACAGCTTTGTTAGGTATGTTTTTTTTGTTTGTTTTTTCTTATCATTACTGTCTGACGAAACCACCTGTCAGTGATTACACTGAGAATATGGGATTGGTTCTGTGTCCCTGTATTGGGTTCAATTACTTTCCAAAGTGGACCAAAACTAACAATAACTCACATTCTGCATCAGATCTCACTAATGATTTTCATTGAAATGCTGCGATACAAAGACAACACCCTTGGAAATTAAGTGCAGACTGACTTAGGACAGAGGGAAGAAGCGGCGAGGGTATGGAATGGGTTACCTAGCCATGTTATTGAGGCAGAATCACTTGGATCCTTTAAGACAAAGTTCTGAGATCAATCAGCTACTAGGAACAGACGAGCATAGATGCAAATGGACTCCCCTCGTTCAAACATTATCTTATGTTCTTATCTGGGATCAGGATAATGGTTTCTCCAGATTTAACGTGAACATAAAGTCTAGAAAAGCAAGCAATAGAAAAGGGGCTAGCAAGAAATGTATTAAGGTAATGGGAGGTAATAAAAAATGACTAATGAACTGTAAACCGCTGGTTATTACCCAAGTCCCTGAAAATCTCAATACAATACCTGCAATATACCAAAAAACCCTCCATCAATACTCCAGCTCTGGAAACACCAGGATTTTAGACTGCTTTGGCATACTACCAACCTGGGTAACCACTGGCAGTTCCCTGTGTGTCAGGACTTTAAACAATAACTCAATACATATAGAAGTCCTTATATGCTGTTATTAAACACTTATATTGAAACTTGCTACCCTATTGACTACCACAGTGCCAAGTGACCAAATGTAATTTGTACTGTTGTCCACAATCCAAGTTCATAGATCTGTAATGTCTGTAACTCTGAAACCTATATTATTTCTGACAATCTAATGTATGTGTACTGCATTAATAAAAGGTCTAAATCTTTAACATAAGAAATAAATAGAAGAAACAAATACGAATTCTGGAGAGCCGAGTTTCAGTGGGTAAATGAACTTGAGAAGGATAAAGCGGTACTTTATATAAATATATAAAACACTGGCAGCATTGGAGCCGATCCTTTTGAGATTATTGTTCCAACCCTTCGTCACACTGACCTCTGTCATGTGCAGCTGGAAAGCCCTGCGCTCTTTCTCCATGTCCTCTGCGATCTCCGCCGGTGAGAACTCTGTCTTGATGACCCCAAGCTGCTTGGCCCTCTCCCGCCGCTCCTTCTCAATCTTTGTCCTGGGAGGAGAGACGATCATAAATATATCAGCAAAGAGGAATGGCATTCTTCTGTCTTCTTTGTGGGTTTAACACCTTATTAGGACCTGTACTGTATATAGCGTTGGACCACTGTTCTCCTTGATCACAGCATGGTCTAGACTCCACAAGGGGTTGGAAGGGGTCTCCATGGATTGTTAATCCATTTATCCATCAATATTTCTGGTGCAGAGAGGTAAGCAGAGGATCTGGGCGGTGAATGGATAATGTTCAATTGGACAGATCTGGAGAGGCCATGGGAGACGCCTAAAGTCTTTGTCATGCGCCTCAAACCATTAACGCACGATTGTAGCCACATTATTACTGCCAAATCCGGTTGGAATAAAGTGGCCGCACAACGTAAACTCTAAATGTGACATACAGTTGCAGGAGATAAGCATCCCCATTGGTGGATAATACGTGTTTAAACTGTTGACAGAAGTTTACTGTCTTTGTACTGTACATGCTTAATAAAATATACAACTGAGGTAGCCTTAATTCCAACTAACTCTTGCCCCGTCACTATTTTCCCAACACCCATTTTCAGTGGAAAGTGATCTGCCTCTCACTCAGCTTGGTGCATGCAGTGACAGGTTGGAATAAAAAGGGAGCCTGAGAAGCAAGCGGATGTAACCACAATCCTAAGCTTTGAAAGCAAGTACCAAAAATGGTAACTTCAACTACACAATACTGCTTTGAAAACTAAACAAACATAACAAAATAGTGTTTTTAAAATGCAAATTGAACAAAGATGTGATCCAGATGGCATTTTATGTGTGTGTGTGTGTCATTAAATAAAAGACTATAAACATTTACTGCTAGTGGCACAGGACCGCTTTTCCAATAATGATGGCTGGTAGAGTTTGTTTAACTTGTTTCCTCAGCACAAGCCAATAACTCCTTGGCAAGGAGAAACAGCTTGGAGTCTGTTGTGTGCTTGACCACTCAATCCACAATCTTTTCCAACTTAGTCCTTGTGTCGAACCACTAAGCCATGCTTCTTGTTTGCATGTACAAGTGGTCAATATACAGTCTGTGTAATAGAACATAGTGCATTGCTGCACGTTATCACAGGTACAAACCCAAGGATAAACAACGTTAATTCATAAGCTGTTCAACAGGAATTCCTTTAAATTACTGTGCCGAACCCACAGACTTCAATTGAGCAATAAAACTTGACACAGAGGGCTTTAGCAGTAAAATAACTGAACCAAGAGAAATAATGACCAGTGCAATAATCTGGCAGGTAGTGCATTAATAAGAGTATCAAGACTATAAAGCTGTTAAAGTAGAGAACAGATGACTGAACGATGTTTCTAGTTTTAATGGTAGCATCAAGTTTTTTTTATAGCTATAACCAGCAATACCTAGCACTGGAAACTTTTTGGGGTTATGGGACTTTAAGATGTACTTTGCATGTGAATGTATTAGCATGTACAATATATAATAAAGAAGAGTCAAATGCATCCAGGAACAAGGTTTGCAATGAAAACTCGGCACTGGGTACTCACACTTTTATCTCATAATCCTTCCAGCTCTTTTCAATCTGTTTCTTTAATTCCTGGAAATGAGTCACAAACTTAAATTACATTACATCTGACTACAGGAAAGCTTTTGAACTTGTTTCAAAGTCAGAATGCCAATTCTTACATTTACAGTGCATAGCTTTTACATACGCACCAATCACTGTTTTAAGATCATTTCAAGATGTTACTCTACATTGGTAGGAAATGGATAACATTCAGGAAACCACCTCACTTGTGGAACATCTTTAAAATATTTTTGAAAAAGGCAAAAGAAAGAGGGGTCCATTATCTAATCAGGGATACCAAAATCTGAGTAGGGTTAAGGGTGAGTATGGAGGTAATAGTAAAAATTATAATGTAGGTATTTATACTAGCGAGGCATACAATTGTCTCCAAGTAAAATCTGTTGGTGCACTATTATATCGATTACATCACAAGTTCCTTGGTATATCTTATTTTAAGGTCTTGGATTGTAATTATAAGTTACATGCTGATTTCACTGGTACTGAAACTGTACAATTGCAGGATAACATGGTTTTCCCAATGAAAGTGCAGAGAGATTGTCATAAAATAAAAGACAGTATGCACATATCTTCTGAACAGTGTACAAGTTAATCAGCAGACACTGGGTATACAGTTCATAAAGTGCAATTCTAGCTGTCTGACGTTTCAGACAAGCTTTTTTGAATAACCTCAACCTTTAAACAAATAGCTGCCCTATCTAAGTTTTTATAGGGTTAGGAAGCTCTGTGTAGGTTAGATTAGAAGTGGATACCCTAGCTACAACATAAGAAGGAACAATGCCTCACCAGCCTCCCTTCTCTCAGCTCTCCCTTCAGAAGGTTATCCAAAGGGAATGAGATAATGTTGTTCAAATTTTGGATCTGCAAAGATAAGGTTCAGTATGACTCATTTAATAATGACCCAGCTTGAGACTGATAAAAGACACATGGTCCCTGACTAAGTTTCTCCTTTGAAGTCCGCAACATAATTTAACTCTTATATTTAACATCATGTAATCAAAGACACTACAACACTATATCACAAAAGTCTACTGGAAGCCATAATAGTATTTCATGTTAGATTTTAAAATGATAGATTTTCAAATGGTTTCATTTTGGACAGTTTTTTGTTAAGTGTATGGAAAAAAGCGGTATGTAATTCAATATGTTAACATAACATTATTCAGCAGATTCCATTCGACTTTATGAAGCAACATTAGTTACTTCTATAGGGAGACGCAAAACTTTTGGCTTTTATTACGTTTTGAAACAAAAGTCAACTACTTATGGTTTCCAATAGAGCAAAGCAAAAAAAGGAAAAAGGAAAATGCTGCATTGGAAGTGAATGCGCCAGCACAGAGCTGTCTCACAGCAGCAGGGTCTGGGTCTGGAAGAGATTAGTGGTACTATGGGGATAAGTGGAGGGCTGTGTAATCTGGAGGCCCCTCTCCAGAAGCCATTACCCTGCAGATTACTGAAAAACGGATTCGGCATTTTCCACCATTGATTGGAAAAACCTGCCACAGTGCTGCAGCAGCATACTTTCCAGTAAGAAAAACAATCCTATTTTAGCATTTCATTATATAGATGTGAGGGCTGGCAATCAGTGTGGTTCAGCGGTTATCAATTTGGACTGGGAGGCAGTATGACATAGACCACATACTCAAAACTCTTTACTCCACTTTGCTATTAGCCTTTCTAAAAGGAATTACAATTCTATAATGGAGAAGAAACACATTAAGACTACTTATGAGGCCCTATACTAAATATCTGACTTTGTTTACGGTTTGGTAACTTTATTGGGTGTGTTTCACCTTCCTGAAAAAAACCTTGCGATTGACAATTTGGAGTAAAGTGCTTTGAGACTATATCCTCTAGTGCAGGGGTCTCGAACCCTGGTCCTGGAGAGCTACTGTGGCTGCTGGTTTTTGTTTCAAGCAATCTCTGTTATTTAATTGAACCAATTACTGGCTTAATTAATCAAGATTAACAGGTGTTCCAGATCTTTAGCCACTGATGATGTAAAGACACCAATAAAACTTGCTGGATAGGGGCTCACCAGGACCAAAGTTGGAGACCCCTGCTTTAGTGGTTAGAGATGAGCAATTGGGAGTCTGTGTGGCTAACTGGTTACAGCAGGGGACTGGATGAAAATCTACGACACTGCACATGTGGTCAGTTTCCCGATTGGTATAAAGAAGTTTACCACAGTAAAAGCATACACATTGTAATAAAGCACAGTGAAAGCATGGGACAGCATAGGTAAGCACTGTAAAGCCCACAGCAGCATGACAAAGCTTATTACAAAACATAACAAAGCATGGTAAACTATGGCAAATGCATCGTATAACCATGGGAAAACTGCAAAATCAGGGTGCAAAATTACCGTAGTATCGTTTTTTAAGCGGAGGCATGGGGATTTATTACTTTGCCTGCCCCAAAATGTTATAGTGACCTTGAAAAACTGTTTGTGAAAACGTCTAGCGGAGCGAGTTTCTTTGGATTTATTTAGGCAGTGGCTCAGCAGGATGCTCTCCCTGTCTGACACTCTGGACACTCACCAGGTTCTTGAAGAGCGCAGCCACCTCCCTGGTGAACACCGCTAGGTTGAGGAAGCCGGTGGACACCTCGTTGTTGTCCTGGGACAGGTGGCTGTTCCCCAGGTTCTCCAGAATATCGATATACTGTTCTTTGCTCTCCACGTGAGCTGTAAGGACAACACAAAGCACAGCAATGAGAATGTGGATGTGTTGAAAACAGAGCAAAAATACACTCAGTACGTGTTTTAACCTAGAACAAATAATTTGTGAAATCGATTGGGCCAATAAATTTGATAGCTGGGTGATTTTTATCCCTTTGCTTAAAAAATACAAGTCAAACATTTAGTGAAACATTTGCCAGTATGAAGATAAACTGGGTTTATTTTGAGTGTATTAACTGTGTTCATTTCAGGGCACTGATCCACCATAAAAGTTAAACAATTAAAGATTTAGTGGTTCTATCAATGGTCTTTTTCAGTCACAGCTTTACTGAATGTGTCCTTTGTTACAGCCAAAGTGAAAATATATGCATGGAAATATTTTCTCTAAGTAAAAAAATTCTGCACATTCCTTCTGCCGGAGAAATGTTTTCTCAAATACTGGTGGTAGCCAAGCTGTCACCAAGACTTAAGGAAATATTACAAAATGCAATGAAAGTTCAGCTTCTCCAGAGCAAAGAACTGTTTCCACAGATGAAGGAAATGTTTATGACTCCTTCTATTGCTCACTTTGATATTGTCCCAGTTAAAATATATGTATTGAAATGACTGGCCATGATTGGGAACTGAACTCGCATACCCACTGATCTGAAACAGCCTTGGTAGAACCGAGTAACTATTACTGACTGGGGATTAACTTCAGCAACACATGCATGTTCCTCGCCTGTGGGGGTGTACGGATAAATATACAAGACAGTTAGTTTAGCTATTTGGAGAATACATGGCAGGAGTGTTTTAAAGGCTGGGGTTCAAAAGAAGCGGTCTGCAGGTCCCAGAATCAATTACACAGAGCGTGAGTGCAAATGTGGACCACGCTTTCAAAAATATAAAATAGAGAGAATATCGTTCTGGCACAATAAGAGAGCATTTTGAGATATTGTGACACAAATTATAATTTCAATACTGCAATTGAAATATAATTTCAGTTTCAATAGACTTTCCATTCATAATAAAAAAGGTATCTTCACTATTATCACATCCCTTTGGAAACTCCAACACCAGTGCAGAACACATTTTATTGCAAGTACGGCACATGTGAAATAAACAGGTTTTTTTACAGTGCTGTTGGTGATCTTTCACTGGAATGTATTGTTTGGTTAATGTTTGGTATTTAACAACCAAAAAGAGACCCATCGACCGCAGCCTAGCTTTAGGAACCACTGAAAGATTTAGATCAGCTGATCGCAGGGCACAAGAGCGGACATTAGCATAAACACTGGCAGCCAGTGGAGGGAGGCTAGGACTGGGGTTATATGCTCAGATCTAGCAGTTCTAGTTAAAACCCGAGCTGCTGAATTCTGTACCAGCGGAAGTATCTGAAGGACCCTTCCAGACACTCCAGCCAACAGACCATTACAATAATCAATGTGTGTGGAAATAAAAGCGTGAACCAGCTTCTCTGCATCTGAGATAGACAGAGACGGTCTGAAACGTGCAATATTATGCATATGGAAGAATGACAATGCAGGGTCAAAAATTACACCTAGATTTTTTGCTGTAGCAGTGGAATTTATTTCCACACCATCAATTAATAAAATGACGCTACTGGCTTTGCAAGCTGTTTTGAGGAGCCAGTTAATATCACCTCAGTTTAATCACAATTTAGCTGCAATGGATGTACTTGTTATTATTATATTGAACAGAAAATGCAGATAAAACGATTCTGACGGTATATGCAAACTTGCCAATTATTTTTATTTGAAGCCCTGTTGTTGTAGGGTAAGATTGACAGCTTCCCATTTAAATGTGCTTTACTTAAAAGACCTTAGAACAAGGCATTGCCAACGATAGAAACTCTTCACCCTGTGGATCTTAAAGGAAAACAATGTGTATAGTGTGCACTAGGGACAATAAATAGCTGTCCATGCATGGGTTCACCATGCATCAAACTTTACAAATAGAGATTTTAAATGGTATTGCCCTCTGGATTAATGAGGAACACACATGCAATATTTCTCAGCCAAGACACTGAATCCTGTGCAGCCTGGCACTGGTTTAAAGGAAGAGCGCTCTCACCGAGCATATTGGCATGCTTAAGAGGCTTCATTACCCTCTTTTAAAGATTGAGATACCTAAAAACGATTTTAATCCCCAATGTATTACGCACCAAAGGGATTTAGTTTGTCAGATGTTGAAGGGGTTCACATATTGGATGCTTAAATATCCCTCTCTGTGTATCCATATCCTCACGCTAGGGGTATAGCAGAGACATCACTCAGTGGCATGCATACACACGTACACTCTCACAAACATGTGGGGTTGCAAATTAACAAATGAACAAGTACCAGGGAGTGCCAGGGGGTGCAGCAGGATCACTGACCTGTGTCCCCACGTAATTAATGACACTTGTTTTGGAAACCATTGTAGGCCACCAAAGTACTGGAGGGACAAAGATAAGCTGGCATCCAGCCAATAGACAACATAGCTACTGAATGTGTTGTTTAATAAGGAGGATTCTATCTCCACTGCTGGCAATCTAAATTCATTTGAAAAAGAAATCCCTTAAAGTAAATAAAAGCACAACCGTGACTTACAGAGTCCTGATGAATGGATGGCCTTGATGAGTTTCTTCATCCTCTGTAGGGTCGCCTGGTCTGCCTCCAAAGACTGTAAAATAAACAGCAGATTATCACAGATGCATTCCCTCAAGCTGTAAGATACAGAGCACACTTCCCGCACATGGCAGTTAATTCACATATTCCCCTTGCTTGAAATAAAGAAAGACCAATTGCCAGAATGAGTCATTCCCTTCCAATCAGATATAACTCTGCACTGACAGTATAACGATATGTAACCGCAGTGTCAGGTCAGCAGGCTGAAAAGTTCCAGAACTTTTTATTTTTACATGTAGTTGAATTTAATTTTTTCATGCTTGCAACTAAATACTAAGTCAACATTATGTGAATCTGTTTAACTTTAACCAGAATTTTTTGTCTCATGGACTGGATACGTTTAAGGAAATCTTATGTTTGGACTCCCTGTCAGCCGCAGAATTATTTAAGTAAGCATCACAAAGTAATCACAATAATGAAAGTCCTGAATTTGATGGACTATCATCGCAAATGCTCTTTATAGATTTTCAAGTGTACTAAAGCTGTAGTAAAGCATGGTCTTTTGAGGTGGCAACTGTCTAGCATGATCAGAATATAAAGTCCACCATGTGTATTCTAAACAAACTGATCAGTTTCATTTAACTTCCTTTGTAGAACACACACCCCTTATATAACAAGTATGATCAATCACACTTTAATGAATGTGTAATTTAAGAATAAACTGAACACTTGTTATAAAGTCAGACCATCCCAATGTTAAATCATTGGTTTTACTTGTATTGGCTGGGACATCAGCTTTTGCTGACAGCTGCAAGACAAAAGGGTTATTATTCATGTATTGTGTGATTTAAGTATGAAACACACTTAAACTGCACTCAAGTATAGCGCACCGCACTGCTTCTAAAATCTGTAACGTGGTGTGCATAACATTCTGAAAACTACGCTTTTTTTTTTAAAACTAAAAGCGGAATTCAGGTGGCTTAATATCCTCTTTCCAGCTTTGGCTTTTTCAATCTGCTGTAACGTACATGGCTAGATGTTTGCTGCTCCAGGTGTGGACGTTCTTTCCGGTAGGAGTTGGGAGGCAGTGTGTCCGCTGTGCAGCCATTGAGCTTTTTCATTTTTTCTAAGTCAGCAAGATTTCCTCACGTCTAGACTGTGATAATCCACAGCTTCCCAATCTCTGCATCTGCACTGACCACAATTCAGTGACAAAAGACCGGTTTCCAAATCTCTCTGTTAACCCTTTCATGACACTATAGCTGTGCAGTTATAACGCTGAGGTGATCGAGCGATGCAGCGACTCCCACAAAGGCATGGCTCTTGCTCTACCAACGCTCTTGCTCAAAATCCCACTTGCTTCAGAATAATGCTCTAGCTGCAGCACATTCCTGCCCAATCCTCAACCCCCACAGACATCTGCGCATGGCAGACTTATACAGCACACGAACTGTGGTTATCCCAATACAAAACAACCAACTCAAATTCATTTTGCACCTTCATTTGCATGCAAAGTATGAGCCTCCCATCGCCACCTGCTACACTGAGCTTCTTCTTTTGTCCAATTCTTGCATGGTGCAACAGAGTCATGATGCATATTACTTTGAATATAAAGATGTACTGCATATAGAGTACTGTACTTATTCTACGAACGAGGACGGACAAACAGCCCCCAGCCCCCAGCGGGACTTGAGTGAAATCAATGCAGCACTCCATGTGCATTTATTGCATGTATTCTGTTGATACAACAAGTATAATGTATGGAAAAGAAATCTAAAATAAACCAAAATTAAACAGATAATTACTTTCTTTCATTATTTTCTACATGTGCTTGACGACAGTGCAGTTTTCAACTGAGAAATTCACCCAGTCATTCTGTGGTTGGATTGAATGAAAGATTTTATTATTTATTACTTTTTTAAAATTTAGACCTCGCCAATTTTTTGCCCAATTATTATATGTATCCTGGGCTCACCGCTTGCAACCCCCTCCCGTCTACTTGGGAAACGGTGGCTGGAACACGCGTCCTCCGAAATGTGCTCCTGTCAATCCATAATTTTTTCCTCTGCGTATCCACAGCGAGGCCACCAGACCTATAGTGATGGAGGACAACACAGAACTGGTGGCTCCATTGCAGAAACACAGGCACCCTATTGACCACAGGGGCCGCTGATGCGGGCATGCACCGCCACCTAGGAACCCCCATCACGGTCGGCTGTGACGATTCGAACCTGCGATCTCTAGGCTATAGGGCGCATCCTACACTCCACGCAGAGCGCTTTTACTGGATGTGCCACTCAGAAGCCCCTGAATGAAAGATTTTGAGAAAAAAGAAATCGTGTTGCACACAAAACAGTTGCTAAACGATCAACACTCGTATACATGTGCTTTTTAAAAAGCTGTAGTTTTATTTTTAGATTCTAAACATTATTTTATAATGTAGATCCCAGTTTGTTAAGCAAATTATTATTCATAAATTGTTTCTTTACAAACAACAATGTTTTCCATCTCAGATGAACATGACATCATCAAACCAGATGTTAGGGAGCTGGAATGCCTAAGGTTACTGACAGCTTTAAAACCAGGGTGGGGAACACTAGACCCTGTTAAAAAACAAGACACTAACTTTAAAGGTATGATTACTTATAAATTATACTTCTTGTTGTTTTTCTGTCATTTTGTTTTGTGTTAAAATGTCTGGTAGGATATAGTCATACCCGCCTAATACCCGTATAGAAGTTTTTCCATGCTTTCCCCAAGGTTATACTATGCATTTACCTTTACCTTGGTTTGCCATGTTTCTACTTTACAATACCTCTCTGGGCTTTACAATGCTTACCTATGCTTTAACATGTTTTTACTATGCTTTATTGCAATTTTACTATGGGAAACGTTTATAATGGTAGCCATAAAACTGTCAACAACACTCATCACTAAAAAATTCCAAACAATACCCATCGCATAGTTTTCAATTTTAAAATCCCAGCTTTTTTTCCCCCTCTTTTCAATGTATTGGATTACATATCATGAATGCATTCATCTCTGTGGATGACACGTACCACTAATTATGGTTTCTATGTAACTCTGTTACTAACCTGCTTGCTATACTGTAACAGTACTGTATTAGTCATGACATCCTATCCCACCTCCTCCCCCAGCAGCACCGCTCCCCCTGCCCACCCACAGATTTAATGAAAGCTCATTAGTGCCTTGGCTAGGGAAGGAACCCCATCTGCTCTGGCACACCTTCAAGCAGGGCCCTGGAGCAACATTCCCGCTCATCGACACGATCTAAAGCTTATTGTTTTGATTCAGTGTGCAGCTCATTGCTCAGGGACAGAAGAAAAGAAAGATTAAGGCTGGAAAGGAAACGCACTGGCACTTGAACAAACTGCTTTCTCAGTTGGCTTTCCGAATGTTGCTGGGTAATGTACAGCTATGGCCAAAGGTTTTGCGTCACCCTATAGAATTAACTCATCGAATGAAACCTGCTGAATAATGTTATGTTAACATTCCGAGTTACCTACCGCCTTATAGTTTTCCATTCATGAAAAACTGACAAAAATGTTAAATACTGTACTGCTGTTAATGCTACCGGTAGACTTTTCTGATGTCATTTTGTAGTTGATTACATGATGTTAAATAAAACATATAAATTATGTTTATATAGTTTATTTCTATTATATTTCAATCATAAAATTCTAGTTGATACAAAACTTTTGGCCATAGCTGTCTATACAGTATTACTCATTTGCATAATAAAGCCACACGACGACTAAAAAAAGAAAAAGTGAAGTCATTACCTACAACGTTTCTATCATGTAGACGATTTCAGCCTGTACTCTCCCTATCAGTGTAATGAAGTCTTTAAAACTACTCAAGGGTTTGGAAATCCTAATAAAGGGTTCAACACCTTCTTACACAGTCAAACTCACTCACTTTGTGTTCATCATTTCTGAAGATCTTGATTGTTCATGGATCATGTAGTAGTCCTTCTCTCTTTCAGTACAGTACTATAGTTGGTAAAGCACTGTGATATTGTCAATCAAGTAATCGCTTATTTGTTACCTTGAGAAATTGTTTAATGATTTTTGTACTGGCTGATGTTTTTTAAAGTGTTGTAGAACTGGGGCTGGGGTTACTGTAGCAAACTAAACCCAAGTGGCATTACCAAAGTGTGTCACTGCAACAGAACTATAGATCCACTGTGCAAGGTATAAGGGTTTGTTGATATTTAAGTCAGCATTACTTGTTGTGATAGTCTGGTCCCTTTAATCAAATGCCTTGGATTTAGTTTTTTCTGAAACCTGTGTCTAGTCACACTTTAAAATGCTCATATTTAAAATTTCCAAGCTGCAGTGTTTTATGCAATAAACACATTTGTATACAGAGCATCAAAAGAAACTTATCACTATTATAACACATTTACTTTTGGAAAAAAAAATATAGAAATGATGGACATTGACAAAATGTTTCTGGTTTCTTTTTAATCACTCGATCATTCATCCTTGATAATGACCCAATTGAGTGACTATGACTGAAGCATATGCACTTATTAAACTAATTAGTGAGATAGTTGATTGGACACTGGATATGGAGTGATTTTAAACTGTTGAATTGCAAGCTTGCCTGAATTCTGCTCCCCACTTTTTCTATCTTTGTATAGCCCTGGCATTTTCCATTTAAATGATCAGCACCTAATGAGTCATATATGCGTGTGTGTGTGTAAAAGTGCAACTTTAAGGAAACCTGAGATTAACTTTGTGTTCTGTCTACTATGGACACAAGACTACAACACCACCACACACAAAGACTGAGGCTCCAGCTGTGAAAGCCATTTGCCTACTGTCAGCAGCAGCCAGAGTAAGAATGAAAGCTTCTCTGTGCTGTGCAGCGTGTCCTGAGGAAAACCTGATTCCTGGAAACCGGTGTTGAAGAAGGAGGCTCTGCTGGAATCCTACTCCAGTTATTTACTGGAATAGTACGCCTGTAAAGGCCAATGTGACGTGTTGGCTGAGCTGCACCCGGTGGCTGGGATCATACTGTGTTACTGGGGGGTGACTGCAACTCAGAGACTGATACCTGAGCTGCAGACAACAAACAGCTTTGTTAAAGGAAGCCATAACACTGACTTTTAACACCGCCTTTCACACTGATGACTGAAACCACCTAATCTGAATAAACTAAATATGCTGAGGATCTAGCCAAAACCTGCTTCCTTCAAGCACTATTGTGCTATTTCAATTGTTTTCTGCAACAGTCGGCATGAGGGAGTTTTCAGTGTTGACTGTGTCTGTCTTAATGGAAAACATAAGATAAGGACTGCGGACAATATGGACAAAAAGGAGCTGTCTGAGTATGAGTCACACAATCTCTGCTGAAATTGCACATTTATTAGCCCCTACACTATACCCAATAGGTCCGACAGGTTGCAACACAGGAGTGTTTACAGGGATGGACTCCCTTCTTAATACCTCGTACCTCTTTAAAAAAAAAAAAAAAAACAGTACAAAAAGGGTGGTGCACTGAAGTCTAAAATATATACCTTTCTAGCCAAACTATTTGAGTACATTTGGCACAACTATAAACCCTGCAGCTTATCTGTTAATTAAAAGATGCGTTTTCCTTCGTGTTCTTTATTATTTTACATACATTACATCACAACAGGTTTCTGACAATAGCTGGATGATAATGCTAATAAGCACCTAATTAGATGCATTTGGTTTACTCATTAGGTAGTTCAAATATACTTTTATAACTTACGAACACCTATAACAACCTACTGAGCAAACAAACCAATTTGAAATGTTACAACTACTTTCCTGCTGAATAAAAATATGAACATATTTTCTGAACATGAATGAGAGGTGCATTAAAACATCAATTGATTTCAATGGACTTCGGCTATAATAAAAGTGAAGCTTAATAAAAGGTGAGCAGCGACTCAGTTTATCTCAATTAGACAGTGGTTAGTATTCTTTTAAAGATGCCCTTAGCACACTGCATTAGAAAGGACTTGATCTATGACTTTTGACACTGTCTGGCAAACAGCAACTAGAATATCGTATGGCACAGATGTAATCCAAACGCAAAGAAATCAGGCTTGTCTAAATAAACAGCTCCCCAGGACCAGGAAGCCTGCCTGTTTTCAGTTTTGCCGTTGTGTTTGGCACATAAAAAGGCATTAAACAAAACTCACTGTATAGACAGATAAAATGTTGACATTTAAGAAGTACAGAGAGGATTTTTAAATGTTTTACTAACATGTGTGACACCTTGGTACTACTTGTTTTCATGCATTAGGAATACTTAATGCCCACAATAATATCACTTTTCAGACCTCTGGTCCTGGTGTCAACAATTGGTAATATAATATATAACAATAACTTTATATAGCACCTTTCATAGTGTTGTTATATGCAGAGTCACTTACAGTAGGACATTGATTTAACATCTCATCTGCAGGATGGAGCACAAGGAGGTTAAGTGGCTTGCTCACAGTCACACACAGCAAGTTGGTCAGTAGCAGAGGTGGGGTTTGAACCTGGGACCTTCTGGTTACAAGCCCTGGACTTTAACCACTGGACCACACTGCCTCAAGGCTCTTGGTTTTTCGTTTTTCATTTTTGATCACGTGATGTCCTTTTTTTTTTTTTTTTGCCGATTCCATTCAATTAAACTCTTGGAAAGGACAATGATTCTGTTTCACTGAAAACGTCAACAAAAAGGCAGCTTCTTATTTTTAACTCAAACCAAGTTGATTCAGCCTATCTACGTAGCTCAGTCCTTTAAGACCTGGAATTAGTCTAGCTGCTCTTCGTTGGACTCTCTCCAGGGCCACAGTGTCCTTTTGGTATTGTGGTGACCAGAATTGGGCACCACACTCAAAGTGCAGTCTCACCAGTGCTTTATACAACTTCATCATAATTTCCTTAGACTTGTACTCTACACATTTGACTATATCCTTAGTTCTAAGAGGTAAAACTAACTACAATGCAGAGATTCACCTGCACGGAAACATGTTCAGACTGTGCTGCTGGTTTTGGAAACCGCTCGACTGATAAATGGGATTAGATATAGCAACAGAAGTATTTCCTAAAAGAATAATCCTATCAGCAGTCAGGGTTCAAGTCCTGCAACTCATCAGGTCACTGATACTATTTTTTTCTTCACTTGACAATTAGGGAATTGAGCAACCAGTGAACAGCTTCAAAGCAATTCTCCCAAAGATGATGTTTTTTGTAGTTTGCATCGTTTTTGACCTCTATGGAGTAACAACAGAAGCAGCAACAGCTCTTGTCACTGTGAAAGTATCTTGCCGCCCGATGAAATCCCATTGTGTCAGGTCTGTAGCGGCCCTGTGGCTGGACTGCATTCGTGGTTATAGAGCTTTGAACCTCATGTCAGAATCCGGAACGCAGGGAACCACACGACACTACTCAGGACAGTCCTTTAACTTCTCCTACCTAATTCGTTTCTTCCTGATGTTATAATGTTAAGATTTGATTGCATGCTCTTGCCCTTGTTGATCACTGTGAGCCAAATCTTGCAGTAGTAGGAGGTTATAAATGACATGTTCAAAGCTCAGAGAATTATAGCTAAGTAAAAATGGGTAAGTAGGCTATCTCCACTACTTTTAATAATAGCATTTTACATGAAACACCATAAAGATTTAAATAATCTTTTTATTAAGGCCCTCCTACAGTCCACCAATACAGTTTTCTAACGCATAAAAAAATCATACTTTTTTACAGTATATAATTTAAAACCCCTTTCAACAATTCTGGTCTTCAAATCTTTAAAACGCACACCATTATACCAGTAAAATACTGATTACAATCAACTGAAATGGTGCCAGATTCTGTCGAAACTCCATCCCCAACCAAATAAATGATGACCTACTAATGTATTCTAATGTGCACACTTAGATAATATATGATACTGACGCCCTAACTACTGTATTTGCATGCTGTAGTCAACATTTGAATAGATATACAAAGCTTGCCTGCAACAATCGGATAATATGCAAAGTGCTCTGGCAGGAAAATAAGTGATTGTACCAAAATATCTGATCACAAGTAGCTGGTACATAATTGCAAATAGTACTATATGAGAGTTATCTTTGAAAAAGTAAATTAGCTGTCCTTTGGACAAAGTAGTGGCTATTGCAGTAGTGACTGTGATACCCCTGAACCCATTCAGAAAACTAACTTGTATCCCAGTCTCCAGACATTTCGTCTTTAAAATCTGTCAAGTCCTCCACGAACAATGTCTAAAGCAAGGGTATCAATTTACACCAGTTTGAAATCCGAGAGAAACCAAAATGAACATTCTACCCTCACCCAACACCCAACACAAAGCAGGCACCTACTTCTCTATACCATTTACGAAACAGAACCCTTTCTCTTGTTTAGTGGAATTGTAAATGGACTTCAATTGAAATGTCCAATCTGGAGTGCAGTACAATGAGAGGATATAATCTATAAAGCTACCTACCTCTTCCAAGCAAGCGACAGTGTTCTTGCACTTGGTCATTTTCGAAGTAAAGCTTGAGGTAACCTGTGAAGCAATGTCTTCGCTAGTTACAGTAACGAACTCAGGAATGCTGATTCGCTCCGGCATTTTTTTTTTTTTTTTTTTTTTTTAAAGAAATAAAAGTTCCCGTTCGATTCGTTTTTAATCAAGAAGTGGTCTGTTTTCCCACAGTTCCAAATAACTCATGTTTCAGTCCAGATGTGCTGGGGGCTGTGCACAATGAGCCCAGCTGAGCACTTGCTCGTCTTCTAAACTCGTATCTGCAGTCTTGTGTTTGTGTGTCTGTGTGACTCAAAAGTTTACTTTTAGGTCTGGCTCTACCAGCGGGAGAGATTAGCGTTGCAGTCACGTGGGAATGTTTTCACACTGCAGAGCCCGGATTTTCCATTTCGAGTTATGTGATTAACCCTGTAGGGTATTCACTTACCTGTTTGGAAAAAACAAACCATATTTTACAAATGTAAGCTGTCTATATCACTGGTATTACAGTATTTTGCTTCGTATGGAAATAGCCTTTATTTAAATACACCAGTATGGGTGCGCCTACCACGAAACTGCATATTGCAGTATTTTTACTGCAATATTTCACAAACGGTTAAGAATGATAATTGTATTTTCAAATGTAAGGGGTTGTAAGTGTGTAGAATAAAATACTATTTGCCATTCGTGAATTGCAGATTATAATTTATTTAATTATCTTACCGGATACAATTTAAATACCAAGAAGGCATTATAATACCAATGAAGGCATTATATTTAAATCCTATTTTGTTAAAGAAAGACATTTTTGTTTCTGAATGAAATAAACATGTCTGGATTTTGTTTAGTAAGAAAGGGGCAGGGGGGCTAACTAAACCAGATTTTCCAGAATCCTTTAGGAAACTCCTTTCCCAAAAATTACAGAACTAAGCTTTAAACAAGTGTTTAATTGCAGGTCTTACTTCAAGGTGACCAACCCCATAGCAAATTCAATGACAATGCAGCCTCACTACAATGCAATGGTTATGCTAAGGGCTAACTGCAGCACAGTCAGTTAATGGTACCACAGTGCTGTAGTGTTACATTCTGGTATCTTATTAGTATAATCTAATCTCTCAGCACTGGACAAATCCACTGTGTTTCTGTGGATAATGCACTGCTATTAACACTTCCTGTAAGAGTTTATTTCCAAACTAGACCCAGATCATTTTATAGATCAGTTTTACTATGATTTGCTCCATAATAGAACAGCATACCGTGAATGTTTTAGATCTAGACATACTGGGGCCTGTGCACAAAGCTATGAGTCATCAAAAGTCTTTTTTTAAACGAATATAATACATTTTGATATGCATTAAACTTGTGTTGTAAAGAAGCCATCAAATCTGTAACAAGCAGAAGGATTTCATATCAAAAAGGCAATCGGAGTTAAAGTCAATAGAATGTTCTAATAGCTTCTCCTCAGTAAAATGAGGGCATACTTTGAACATGTTTCAAAATAACGCCCATGCTTGTTATGCACATTCAAGAATGGTCCTAATAAAAGTTTATATTACCACACTGATTTCACATTTCAAAAGATCTGCCACAAAATCTGGATTTCCTGCTGACACTGGTTTACAAATTCCTCAAATTACCCAACGCCTCATTAGATAAAGAGGTTATCACGTCTCCACAATGCTGAACAGACATGAACAAAAAAGCATCCCATATAAACATTTTACTAAAGTGCATTTAAACTGTTTTGCAGTTTTCATGCTTATGCAAATAATGCTTTTATATATATTCAAGTATTCTGCAAAATGTACGCATTTTCATAGCTACCAGTGTTCTTTGCCATGTTGTCTACAATTCATTATGCATTCACTATGTTTTGCTTTCACAATGCTATCCACAGCAAACTTTTACAAAGGACGTCTACGATGGAGAACATTCTACTCAAAGAAGTCCACTTCCCTACATTGTTGAAAACATACCAGTTGTCGAATTGCCTTTAAGACTCTCTCTCAATTATTTTGTTAACTGAAAGGATAAGAGTACACATTGGTATTATGAAACCAAGAGACACTGAGGCACATTTTCAAAGCATTTACCCCAGTCTTTAATTAACTTATTTTTTGAAAAGAGAAAAACACATATTGGCTTTACAAAACATCAAAGTGATGTAACTGAAGGTATCCAAAGTACTTTCAAGTTATTTGTGTCAGTTGTGTACATCGCTGTTGAATTTACATCTTTCAAAAAACATGGGATTCCAATGGCTGAAAATTTTAGCATCACCTAGAATTTTAGGACTGAGACAACTTTTTTTTTTTTTTTTTTAATACATGTACATAATTTAGATATTTTATTTAATGCCATGTAAAACTAAAAGAAACTATAAAACGGTAGCGCAAAATTCTACCGTAAGCCGTAATAGCAGTACAGTGTTTCATGTTAGGTTTCGAAATGTCACTTTTCAATTTTTGTCAGTTTTTCGTGAAGTATATGGAAAACTACAAAGCGTAAAATTATTCAGCAGGTTTCATTTAACTTTATGAAGGAAAATGTGTTAAATTTATAGGGTGATGCAAAATGTTTGGCCGTAGCTGTATATGTTAAAATCTTGCTTCCTTGCAAACTGGTTGACAAAATCTTTGTGTAAACAGACCAGTTATTGTTGTGTAAACTAGCATTTAGCTAAATGACTTTGAATAAAGATCTCCTAAAGACTAAATCAAAAGTGAACAAAAACGTTTCTTTACAGTATGTGCCATTGTTATATGCCCTGTTGTGGTTTTCATTTTATTTGACTGTACTGAGTTCAGAAAATCTGTTTAGGCCAAGTTGGTTTTAATAGGACAGAGAAAATGAGAGGGGAAGAAAAGTGGGTCTTTTTGGAAGTTCATTTACAAAAGTTCATTGTCCTGCTGTGTTTACACAACTGAAACCAAATGAGCCACTGGGCTGCTCCACCCTCAGCCTCCCACCTGAAAGCACTCACTTAGAGGGACCAATCACAGACTCAAGAGGCTGGCTTTCAGGGTTTCAGCTGGTGATCACAGGGGGCCCGCTCCAGGGGTTGTCAGTAAAAGCTTTCTGGAGCATTTAAATTCCTGTAAATGCAGCAGGAACTATTGAACCAGAGAGGACCACTCTGTTCTCTTTGTCCCATAAAAAATGGCTTGGTTTTGTATCCAGGAATATCTAGTCTTTATTGGTGGGGAATGAATAAATTACAGGGGATGTATTGACCTTTATTGGAATTCAGCCACGACCCCTGAGAAATTGATGGCCATGGGTATGTACAGAACAGTATAGAGTAAGAACTAAGTTTGTGACAATTTGATTCTCCAGATACAGTAAATGCAAACATGTCCGAGTGACATGCAGGTGGACGCATGTACGGATGGACAGACAGACATCTGCATACATCCTCAAAATCTGATATTCTCAATAAATTTGATTAAATACTGCTGATACCAAGCTTCATGACAATTGGATAAGCGATTCTACAGACACATGGAGAAATGTGTTTGGTGTGACATAGGTGCAGGGTATTTCATTTCCAGCGGGGGTAACAAAGCAGCTGTGTATCAAAGGCAATGGTTATTTTCTAAAGGGAAATGGAAATTACAATGGAATGTGTATTCTGTGTACATGAATACTATGTGCACTCTGTGTACATGAATACTATGTGTACATGAATACCATGTGCACATGCAGAAGGAATTCATCATTTTGTAATTGATTGTTTTGAATCTGAAAACAAATGGACAGTTTCCATGACTTTGGCCACCAGCGAATGACTCTAAACCTATTCACTTGAATCTGCTTAAACCCCAACCTGATTCCATCTGGTTTGCCTGCTGAAAATATAGAAGATTTGTGAATTCCTCGAAGAGGTAGCTTGAATCTGATTAGACTGCGAATATAAAGCACTTCAGTGGTAACCATTTCATATTATGACAAACCAGTGGTATACAACAATATATGCAGGCCTAAGTTGCCATATCGAAACTTGATTAGGTCCCATTAGATTTTCTTCTGAGATTAGTTAAGATTAGAATCCACAGCACAAGGTTACTGGCAATTTGTAAAGTTCCAGGATTGTGAGTAATAAGAACTGCAGCCCACTCTGATGTTAGTGATGTCAGTACTGTTGTTGTTATCTTGATGACTAACACTGTTATTCTACTTGAAATTTACATGACAGTGCCCCATTATCTGGAGTCTGTATGAGGATGGATGGAGGTAGCATAGGGCCTGTCTGCAAATCCCAACACGAATACCAGCTCTAAAGGATTATCTACAAATGACTTATTTTAAGAGGCAAGCTGGATCACACAATGTTCAGTCCTGAAAAAGCAACACAGTTTCAAAATGAATCAAGTCATGGTATTGAAAACCTCTGTATTACTTCAGAACTCTGTAGTCATGATTCTGTCCATCTGGTTGATTCACTTGGAGGGTTTAAAAATGGTTAACATATACCTTTTCAATGTGGCATATGGGTTTTTGTTGTGTGTGTAAAGTGCTTTGTGATGAAAAAGATGCGATATAAAACCAAATTGTTGGTGTTGTTGTAGACAAAGTTGTATATCAAATTAACACATCATTCACCAGGCAGAAAAACGGAAAACTATCAAATACTAGAAAGCCTTTAATGTTGCACTGGTTACCATTGTATCCGAGACTATTTGCTGTACTTTCTTGAAACCTGCAAGGTATAGCAACAAACCAATGGGAACGTTTTTCTGAGTGACATTGACTTTGTAATTCAAATTCAGTTTTCCTCAAGGTGGTTGAATGAAGTTGTTTGAAATTTTATTGAGCATTGACATACAAGTGTGATACAGATGGCCATCGTTTGGCGTTTTAATTAGCGAATTAATAATTGTGTGTACCCTAACACAAACCAGCTTGCGCTATCAGCTGTTTTGCAATGTTATTCAAACAACAAACACAGAGCAATAAAATACTAGTGTTAACATTGAATAGGTCCTTGTTGGTAATACAAGTATTCCACATGTATAGTGGTGGTGCTTTTGATTGTATCAATACACATGCTGTTATTGTATCTGATGTGGGTATCACAAAGCAGGCAGGGCTTGGTATGTTAACAGCTTTATTTGAAGGGTGTTGGCTGCAGTAGTTCTGAACATGGAGAGGATAAAATAAAGATGTGTAGTGCTGTTGTTTTTATATTTGTTTGCTTGATGTTTTCTGGGCATAGAAATATTATTTTCTCAGAGTAACTTGTGCTGGATTACCGTACCTAGCCACATTCCTTTCTGTTTTCAGGATGTTTTTTTTTTTTAAAAAGCTGCACATCCCAGTGTGGGAGAAACTGCCTTGTTGCTATGCCAACCCTTATAGGAAAAACACTGGGATCCCATTATAATCCCATACTATTACACTGAAGAAGCCCCAGCGGAACCATTAATGGACCACAGCATTACCAGCATTGGAAACTCAACAGAATTTGAGATTGCACAGTGATCCTGAAAGTGTATAGTGTTATTAGTAGCTTACCAGTGTTCAATCGGCCTAGGTTTTAAAAAATTATACCGGTGTCGTGACTAAACTTAAAATGAAAACCAAAGGATGCGTGTCAATAGAGTCTGGAAATCTTTTCCTCAATTTTCCTGCAGCGTGACCTATAAAGCTATTGTACACATTCTGAGGTTCTGCCAGTAGAGTTTTTAACCTGTGTGACCATGCGACTGTGTTTGGAAAGGCAAAGAATGTATTTATGGCAGTGATGTGTGATATAATATTTCACATAGAGCAGCATATGTCATAATAACAAACAGAAAACACTCCTCCTAAGAGGATACCCTCGTTATATCAATGTGATCAGAAGGACACTACACTCTCCAAACCTGCACACTCCTGACTTGCTGTTTTGCTTTATTAAATCCCTGCAGTTCTGCTCTTGTGACACTCACAACTCCACAAAACTGAATTTTCCTCTGTTTTTGCCAAGTATGAATATGTTGACTCACCCGAACCAATTCAACAATGGCTTGTAATGTTGCCGCTACCCACAATGACGGCTTTGACAAATTCAACTTCACCTGCTATGCCCAGAGCTGACGTCTTCACAATGCAGACAGACAGGAGAGCTTCGGCTAGCTCTTTGTTGTGTCAGCAGTTCTCATTTCTAAGGGTGTTGGTGCAGGCGTTCCAATCGGCAAGAGAATTAAATTTAAAAAAAATTCAAAACCAAAGCTGCGCTGTCTGTAATCGCCAAATACAGGTGTTTTTTATGTGCTGCTGTATTTTAAATATTATATTTATGTACTGGGTGTTTGTTTTGGACACCCAATAAAATATCTGTCAACACCAAATGCATTTATTTACATTTTAATAAAAAACATAAATCATTATAGCCTACGGTAGGCTTAGTTTCTATTATTATTCATTTATATATTGGTTTAGTTTCTTTCATTACTCATTTATATATGTCACAGTAGAGATTACAAACCACAAATATTTGGAGCCTCCCAATTGGAACCTTGACTAGTGCAAACTCAAACTGGGATTCTTCTGGTAGAATTCAAACCCTACTAGTAGAGTGGTAATTGGACATTGTGCTGGTACTGTTTCTAGAATGGTATCTCTACTCCACTGAGGCTAATTGGAGTTTTTACTGATATTAACACGCACAGATCTGATTAAAGAGCCAATTGAGAAATAAGAAGGCAATCCATGCTTAATATTTAACATTTAACAAAGCAATTTCGTTATATAGTGCCAAACCTAGTATATAATTTTATGATTGTGTAAACCTAATAATTAAAAGTGTGTATGACTAAAAGCAAAGCCCTCCTCCCTCCCCCTTGAGGATAGGATATAGAAAGTATGCAGCAATGAACCAGACACAGGTGCTCCAGAAGAGATAGCAAACTGAACACTGCTGTGTTTGTTTAGATCTTGTTAGAAAGTATAATGACATTCTAATGCTTGGAATCACTGTGACAATACCCTAAATTTGACACAGTACTGCCATTGTATGTTTTTTCACCTTTATTTAACTTGTCTGGGTTCGATACGGTCTTCAAACTGTCAAGATGTTTTCTGTTTATCATATATGACTTGATAAAGTAAGATTTTTTTACAAGTATACAAGATAGAGAAAGAACGCATATGCCTTATACATTTAATTACAAACCCTACCAAGTTTATAAATGTGGACAGCATGCACTTTATATATAGATTTTTAAATACATAAATCTACCATCAAAGCAGGCATATGTTTTAAATAGATGCAGAACTATACTTTAAGTGTAAACACTTTGTGGCTTTGGGAAGCCTGAGAACTTTGTATAAACTAAACCACTGATTAGTGGTAATTGAGTCCACACCCTTGGTAGGATATGAGTCTCCGTCATTTCCTGGCCTGTTAAAACCAGCCACAGTGACAGATGCAGGTGTGCAGGTCTCTTGGATTGCTTTTACTTTGTATTCTGGAGTTGTTTTTTTTTTTGCTCTGGCAGGACTCAGCTTGTCTGATCTGCAGATGTGCAGGCTCCTGTCCGCACCACCTCAATGAGACCTGCTGGGGCGGAGACAGGACAAGCAGGAACGAAATCAGAAAAATCTATTGAAAAAGAGCAACCTGGCAACTGCCATCAAAATCAAAAGACTTTCAGGCGGTATTCTTTGTAACACTGAAGCTGTAATCCTTTCACTTCTAGAAAGAGTTTGAGTTGACCCTCTCTCTAATAAAAATGGCACGCAGTTAAAAAATTGACTGCTACCCCTGAAGACCTGCCTGAGACGGCATGATGTAATACCCCTACTCACAACAAGGAGAGCAAAGAGGATAAATTACAATGGGCGTGCAAACAAGTTTTACTGCTGTAGTTATAGGAAACAGCAGAATGAGAACGAACAAAAATCTAGACATCCAGAATCTCAAAGCATCAGTCTTGTGCCGTGTGACCCCAGCTCCAATTTCAAAAGAAAGTTCCATGTGACTCATAGGTATTATTCCTTCACCAGTGAGCCAGTTTTACTGGATAACAATCTGTGTTGGCTTAACAGTAACAACAACATATTGAACCTGCCATAATGTGGCACACATTTCCTTTTCTTGCAGCTTACAAAATAGTTTCATAAAAATGTCTCTACCTTGCACATAAACTAATTTTACACTGCAGGTCTCAAATGTGCAGTTTTGAAAGAATGTTATAGCCAACATGGATTTCCATGTTGAAACATGATACCAGATAGCCCGGAAATAAGGCCTAGAAGCTGAGCTTCCTTTATTTATGGTGGTTAGGTGTAAAAATACATGTGTGAGATCCCTGTAGCTGATGAAAATGAAAAACAGACACTTTTTTTAATAGCTACAATGACTTTAAATGCAGGTGAACATAAATGTTCACGCAGTTAAACACAAACTCCTAAAATCAAAGCAACTTCAAATCAAAACAAATCTGCATTGCTGAGCAGGATTATTATTATTGGATGCAAGGTTGTAGTCCTACAGAAGATCCATCAAAGGGCTTAAAATTCTCTTCTTATTCCCTTCTGCGGCAGTGTCTCACAGACCACTGCAGGGAATGAAATATTGAATTTTCCTGTTTGTCACTTGGCATGGATCATTTTGGTTATACTTTTTAAACTTGACTGGAGATTTTAATCTGACTAGGTGTAATGCTTAAATTAAATTCAATTATTATTATTATTTTTTTTTTATGACATAGAAAAATGTTTGTTGATTTCCAAGAACAAGTACATTTATCAAAATTCCTAAAATTAAAAATGCAATGGTTTTTTTTGTTTGTTTTTTTTCCCCCCGTGAGTAGCGTGCTACACATATTAATCTCAATGAAATTTACTGAGATGGAGACATCAAGGTTCTTGTTCCATAGTCCAGACTTGAGCTGGCTCAGCTTGAAGAGGCTGGTGAAAGACGACATCCTTCAGAATTGAAACTCATTTGTTGAGAAAAGTAGAACAATATATCCTCTCAATGTGTGAAATATGCAAGGAAGTCATGCCAGACTTTACACACTGAACGACAGGGGTGTAATGATTCATGGTGTTACTTTCTTCACACGATATATTGTAATAGAGGTGTGTATCTTTTGTACTGGGAGCCAAAATCACAACTTACTTCAATATAGTTCACAAAGCGCTTCTTGAATGGAATGTGTTTTATAGCTGGTATGAATACCTGCCCTCCCTATCTCAATTCATTTTTGTCTTTAAACAAAAATAGTCCATCATTAAATTATCATTTGATCCTATTGTGCATCATACAGTAGCCCCTCAGAACCATCACATGTAGTGTGACATTAGTGTATCGCTACATCACAACTAAACGAGTGTCTGCGTATAACTAAAATTGTATAGAACTTGAATTTATAAATAAATGTGCCCCTGAACGTAAAGTTAGTTGGCTGTTAGTTTATACATAAAGATCTCAAACCAGTCAGTTTCAAGCTAATCAATTGAGCACCTCAAGAATTTTCTTTACTGAATGAATGTAGTTCATCTTAATTTTGGGCTAACAGCAAAACATATCTGTTATCACTGATTAACCATTTAGTTAACTAAATGAAACATTCACACAGCTAAACGATTGTGTATGTGAAAGATATCAGCTCTTATCCTCACCTCTGTATGGGGATTTTTTATAAAATAATTTCTTTCACATCAAGTTGTGTTGATTGTAAACATGTCAGTGAATAACTCCAGGATGCATTGTGGAATTGCAGCGATGGTCATGTTTTGTTTAGTCTGGTAATGACATCAGCAGAGTCTTACAGAACACGCAACACCTTGAGAGTCTGCACTAATGCATTCTCTTCTCCCAGGTCACAGTAGCCAGACTCACACCTACAGTGCAAATGGTCCACAGCTCCAGACAGACCGCCAGGGCTTAGAGAGAATAGCAGTTCAAACAGAAAAGAAACCAGGAGTTACGCAACTCCTGGTTTCTGTTTTGCATTGCAAACTTGAAATGCAGGTCTGCAAGAAGCAAGTGTGGCTAGTGCAATGCAAATATAACTAGTAAAGGAGCTCTAACAGGGCTTTAAAATCAATGCATTATGAAAGTTGTAAAATCTAAATTTGTTTTTTTTTTTTACTTTGTTTTTTAAATATCTGCATATTCCAAATTGAAGCATAAATACAAGAACCAATGCTCATTAATTGAAGAAAAGAGGGATCTGTAATTATACTGCTATTGCGAAGAACAGAGATTGTAACACATCATCTAAAACTCCTTTAACTCATGATCCCTGCACCAGAACCGGAAGGAGTTATTGTTTTCACCCTGCTATCATAAACCCTGCCATATCTCACCATTGCTATTTGCTGTAAACAAATGTCAAATGCACTATCACTACAGTAGATGGGCTCCCTCCAGTGGGCACAGGTGGGATGTGCATAGAGAGACTTTTTACCTACTTTTTCCCCCACAAACATTCCTCACAAATTGTATTTTTACCAGATTTCTAAAGCCTAAAATATTGCATTAGCATGACCTTGTAGGCATAATGCTTTTGCTATTGTGACAGCCCCAACCTCAAATATATCTGACATCAATTTATCACCAGATTAGTGACTGCTCAAAGAGAGCCACCCAAAGAGAGAGAATTCCTTTCTCTCCACCCTCAGTGCAAACTCAGCCGCTTTAAAGACTGGTCATCAATTTAATTAAAAACACTTGCAAGAAAATAGAGGAAGAGATTTGATTGAGTGTACTTAAGCAGGTAGGGCAGCCATGCAATGCAGGAACTTGGCCAACACATTTAATAAATATGAGGATTGTAAGAAAATGAAGTGAAACCTTTCTTTTGAAAGCACAGCACTTTCATACAAACAAGTCATGTCCTACACAAGTGCATGATGGGCCTTGCAAACAACTGATGTCTAACCACTTGAGTAGGATCAACTACAAGGCAGTCCTTCAAGTCCAACAACGAAGCAGCGTTTGAAGACACAAGCATTTCCTCATGGTTCAACAACCTTTATTTAAAACATTTGTACAAATCAAGTGCCACAATTTACAGTCAAAAACTCTCTACAGTTAGGAACATAAATTCTGAACATCTCTATTAAAACTAAGCTTGCTGCATTTATAAATACAAAAATGTATGTACAATTTTACAATTTGAAAAAGTAAAAGGTTTTTATAAAAACATCAGTTAGATTTACAAAATCAACCAAAAGACACCACCCCACCAAAAACCAAAGTTACCCCCCCCCCTTCCAGAGCTTTAAACCCATCTCCGAGAGGGGTTACCATAGCAACAACCTTTCCCAGCAGAGATGTGTGTGATAGAGCCTGGAAGATACCAGGCAAAACTACCACAGAATGTTATAAAAAAGGGATAAAGCTTCACTAACATGGTTTGTAGTTTTTACTTTAAAACATTAAATAAAAAGACAAAATAAATTAATGACAAACGTTGAGTCATTTTCGTGGTCTAAAC